>NW_027262997.1:149955-254932 GCF_902827115.2 Pseudochaenichthys georgianus
CACAGCAGCAGCACCCAACCTCCATGGAGGATTTTGCTCGTGCCCCTGGCTACACTTAAAGGGGGTCTACTTTGCGGTGCTTTGCCGTCCGCCCATCGGCACCCATAGTCGGCCTTCTTCACAGCAGCAGCACCCAACCTCCATGGAGGATTTTGCTCGTGCCCCTGGCTACACTTAAAGGGGGTCTACTTTGCGGTGCTTTGCCGTCCGCCCATCGGCACCCATAGTCGGCCTTCTTCACAGCAGCAGCACCCAACCTCCATGGAGGATTTTGCTCGTGCCCCTGGCTACACTTAAAGGGGGTCTACTTTGCGGTGCTTTGCCGTCCGCCCATCGGCACCCATAGTCGGCCTTCTTCACAGCAGCAGCACCCAACCTCCATGGAGGATTTTGCTCGTGCCCCTGGCTACACTTAAAGGGGGTCTACTTTGCGGTGCTTTGCCGTCCGCCCATCGGCACCCATAGTCGGCCTTCTTCACAGCAGCAGCACCCAACCTCCATGGAGGATTTTGCTCGTGCCCCTGGCTACACTTAAAGGGGGTCTACTTTGCGGTGCTTTGCCGTCCGCCCATCGGCACCCATAGTCGGCCTTCTTCACAGCACCACCTGCCCTGCTGGAGGTTCACACTTTAACTTTTTTTACCCTCTTCTACCTTACAAATCATCCCACACTTGAGCACTCCTCACTCGGACTAAACACCTACATGCTACCACCAGAACCAGAATATCGTGCCCCTGGGGATCTTAAAAGAAGAAAACCCATAGTGGGATTTAAAAACAGAAGACTTAGTAATTTTAACAAACTTTATTTACAGTAATATTGACAGTAATAAATACATTCAAACAGGATATAACGTATTTACAAGGGGACTGATTACAACAACACACTGCATATTTACAAGTTGATCACTGGCAACAGTGGGTGAAGTTGGGGCAGAGTATGGCACCCTCTCTTCACCCATGTGGCCAGTGACTGGTCCCTCTTCGGGACATGTCTTGGTAGGGAGTCTTGGTAGGGAGCCGGGCTGTGCTCCTCTCCAGAGTTGTCACTGTCGATGTCAATACCCGCAAAAGTGTCTTCATTTCCCGCTGCTGCTGCTGTCGATGCCGCCGCCGCTGCTTGAAGTGACTCTGTGAAGAGCAACCGAATGTCCGCAGCCTCCTTCAAAGAAGGATTATTCGCGTAAAATTTGTCCGCAGTTGCAGTGTTGTGACACATGAAATCACTCACTCTTTGGCGGTTGCCTTTGTCTTGAAACCTCTTCGCATTATCGGCGTGGACTGTGCGGAGGTCGGTGAAGTTAATGGGACTGCGGAGCCCCACATCAGCCCATGCCAACCTCAGGGAGTAGGCAAGCTTCCTGAACGGGTTCTTCCCCTCTGTGTACAGAAAGTAACGGCTCTGGGTGCAGGTCAGCGTACCCTTAATTTCCAGCCACCTCTTCATCCATCCAAATTCTTCTACGGTGAGGTACAGCTGCGCCTCCCCGAACGCGTTGGCCGTCTTGTGGTTACTTACCTGTTATGACAGAGATAGAGAGTGTCAATACAATGTCAATCATGCATATAACTGCCAGAATAAATACATTGATTAATAGCACTCACATGAACCAGGTAGCCGAAGGCAGTGCCAGTTGTATCCGCCTTTCGGACCTCGGCGTTGGTCATGTTGGAGTAGACCCCCGGACGGTGGCCATAAATGCAGCTCCAATGAAGAGTCATATACCCATAGAGCAGTGTCCGGGTTGCGGTAGTCTGATTGCTGGCCATCACATCCAGGAGCTGAGGGATGCGAGTGGTGGTCGAAGTCAAGCATGTCATTAGGTCGTTGTGGCTCGGCAGACCTTCCATCTTGTCACGCTTCACTTGCATCTGGTGGATAAGTACTTTTCTCTTCAGGGACTTCAGGATGGCAACTACTTCCCGTTTGATTAAAATCATGTCGGTTTGGCTGAGCCTGCTCCCCTTGCACGGTGTGTCGGCCATGTACTTGAGAAAGTGTGATATATTCTTGATGTAGAAGTCGGAGGTCGTGACCTGAAGGCTTGACTTCATCAGGCTCCGGGACCACCCGCGTATCCTCTTGAGATCCCTCAAAAAGAGCCAATCAGACAGGCGATTGAAACCGTGTGCCATGAAACTGAGGAACGACTTCACTCTGCTTAGTTTGGAGACTGTGTTTTCCTGGAGCCTCACTGGTGGGTCGATACCTGCATAATGCTCCCGGTATCCTTGCAGATACTCCTCTGTGAAATATAAACAGTACTTTAATGACAACACATGATGTGTTACAGAAACTGCATGTGTCACATAGCCAAAACACTTACCCATGATCCGTGGGAATGTTATGTCCCGCATTATATTTCCCCGGCCCCTGCCCCGGAACCAGGGGGAATTTATGGGAGGGGAGGTTGACGAGGCCTCGGTATGGATGGATGCAGGCTCTGAGGAGCTGGATGAATGGGTGTGAGAGCCAGTGGGGGACTTGCTGCAGGCGGGAATGGGAGACGTGCTGCAGGCGGGAATGGGAGACGTGCTGCAGGCAGGAATGGGAGACTTGCTGCAGGAGGGACCTTTCGACTTGGACAGCCTCGTTGGTGTCGACTCTGGTCGGGGTCGTTTCTTCAGAATGACCCGCTCTCGTTCCTCCCCATCGAACGCGGGCATGTCCCCGGCCCGCTGATCCATCCTCTGTCGCTTGTCCTTTATCCTCTGCTGCAACTTGCAGCGCAGGGATTTCACCTCAGCAGCATATATGTCCCGCTGAGCCCTCACTGCGTTAGCCTCCAGCCTCCATTCTTTGCAGTCCGGGTTGTCACATTCATTCACCGGGGACAAGGGTGGAGGTTGTGACAGTATATCGTCGTCTGCCACCGTGTCAACAGCCCAAGCGGTAATCATTTCTATTGTGGGGTTTGTCATTCGGAGTTCATAAAGCTCCTTCTTGGCCACTGTCATTTTCATTTGATTTTGAACCACAGGCGATCCAGCCTTGTGCCGTGGTACTCGCATCCCAGAATGGTACAGGGATGGAGCCTAATGTTGGTCCGTCCGTTGGCCAACAACAGCAGAATTTTTCTTTCATCCAAGTTACGCACACCATGGTTCCTCTGTAGGTGCTTGCTCAGGGCACGGTAGGAGCTATTGCAGATCGGACAACGGACCGCCATCCGACCTGTATTCTTGAGCATTTCGGTACCGGGAAATGTCACCAGAATCGTGGGTAAAAAAGAAGGAAGCGTGAAAAGACTCACGAAAGACGCACTCAGCTTATTTTCAAATCAGTGTTTGTTTTCATTTGCATCATGGTGCGGTGTCCCATTTAGGCACTCGTTAGGCGGGCAGAGATCCCTGTAATCTCCCCTCACGTTCCTCCAGAGTCTGATTCTCCCAAAGGATACCCGACAGTTTCGGGTACGACCCAGAGGGCGCACGGTGGACGGCCAGGGCGAGGCCGCCACACCGCGCTGGAGTCAGGGTCCCGGTGAGGCGCAGGACGGAGCACCCGGCAGTAGCCTCCAGCAGACCCCCGCGCGGTTCCCTCGTCCCTCAGAAGAGGTGGAGAGGCGGAGGGGTGGGTCTTTTCATCTGCTGGCGGGTTGCCGGGATAACAGTATCCTCCGGGGAGGCATTGAACCCCTCTCAACTGCCCCCCGGAGGAGGCAGGGGAGTCAGGTACCCAGAGGGTGGACGGCCAGGGCGAGGCCGCCACAACCAGAGAACCAGAAAAAAGGGGTGAAATGGGAAAAAAGTACCCCAAAATAGTGTTCCATAAGGCGGGTAGAGTCCCCTGACAACTCCCCATACCTTTCTCCAGGGTGGGAAAAAGTACAAGTCAACTTTTGGAAGAACCAGAGAAAAGGGTGAAAATGGATAAATTGTATCCGAAAATAGTGTTCCAAAAGGCAGGTAGAGTCCCCTGACAACTCCCCATACCTTTCTCCAGGGTGGGAAAAAGTTTAAGTCAACTTTTGGAAGAACCAGAGAAAAGGGTGGAAATGGATAAATTGTATCCGAAAATAGTGTTCCAAAAGGCAGGTAGAGTCCCCTGACAACTCCTCATACCTTTCTCCAGGGTGGGAAAAAGTTTAAGTCAACTTTTGGAAGAACCAGAGAAAAGGGTGAAAATGGATAAATTGTATCCGAAAATAGTGTTCCAAAAGGCAGGTAGAGTCCCCTGACAACTCCCCATACCTTTCTCCAGGGTGGGAAAAAGTTTAAGTCAACTTTTGGAAGAACCAGAGAAAAGGGTGAAAATGGATAAATTGTATCCGAAAATAGTGTTCCAAAAGGCAGGTAGAGTCCCCTGACAACTCCCCATACCTTTCTCCAGGGTGGGAAAAAGTTTAAGTCAACTTTTGGAAGAACCAGAGAAAAGGGTGAAAATGGATAAATTGTATCCGAAAATAGTGTTCCAAAAGGCAGGTAGAGTCCCCTGACAACTCCCCCTACCTTTCTCCAGAGTCGGAAAAAGTCTAAGTTAACTTTTTGGAAGAACCATAAAAAGGGGTGAAAATGGATAAAATGTATCCCAAAATAGTGCCTCTTGAGGCGGGTAGAGTCCCCTGACAACTCCCCTTGCATTCCTCCAGACACCAGTTTGAAAACTTAAAGTTTTGTGAGAACCATGATTGGGGGTCCTCCAGGCAACAATTTCATCCGATCCAAAGTGCTCATGAGGCGGATACATTCCTCCATGATTTCCCCATCATGTGAAAATAGCTCGTTTTTTTCTAAGTGCTCTCAAAAACCGGGTTTCCGATTTCGTGCAGATGGTAGCTTGGAAAAGATGAATGAATTTTTTGGACGGAGGAGGGGAGCTCTCGTTTCCCCTCTCCGTTGTAAATTGCAACGGGGGAGTGCAAAAGAAAAAAAACGTTATCAGAGAATTTGGGGTCAAGCTCCTCACTGCCGGACTAGTAGCCTGAATGGAATTTATATTATGTGACGTGATTTTTGAAGACCCCCATCACCCCAGAAACAAACAGTATGCTGCCGTCTGGCAGGGGCTACCGCAGCATCCGGACACATACCACCAGACTCAGGGACAGTTTCATCCCACACCTTTTTTTTAAAATTAGTTTTATAGTTTTATGTCTTATACAGTATATATGTATGTAGCATTGTTGGAGGAGCCTGGGATTTAGGATTTGCATTGTAGTAACTACACTCTAGCTACTGTGCATATAACAATAAAGTATTGAATCACTGACACCAACACCAGGCCAACTATGGTTTGAATTGAGATAAGGGGCTGTTTTTTTAATAAAATTGAATTAATTGATTTAACCGTAAAATCCAAGAAAGAATATCAATCAATCAATGTTTATTTATATAGCCCAATATCACAAATGTTACATTTGTCCCAGTGGACTTCACAGTTTGTACAGAATATCAGTATGACAATACGACACCCTCTGTCCTTAGACCCTCTGTCCTTAGACCCTCTGTCCTTAGACCCTCACAACGTACAAGGAAAAACTTCCGGAGAAAACCCACAGTTTAAAGGGAAAAATGGGAGAAACCTCAGGGAGAGCAACAGAGGAGGGATCCCTCTCCCAGGACGGACAGACGTGCAATAGATGCCGTGTGTAAATTGAAAAGATAATACATTTGCAACATAGGTAGTCCAAATGTTTGGAAATGCATGTGTGTATAATAGGAAGATGAATCCACGAGGATATCCATCCAGGACCTTGTTGAATACATGTATTTATTAGAGCCCTGACAACATAACAACCCCGTATTAGCTTCATGTTAAAACATTCAAACAATTATTTAACTGTTCATCTTGTCATCCATACATGGCTCACAAGATTTAGGAAGTATGGGGCCTTATCTGAATACTGGAGGTACAATCACCATTGAAGCCTAGGTGTTATGCATGGCATGCTCTCAATGTTCTTACCAATGACACAAAGACAAGAAGTATTTTTGGGATAATGGGTCTTGCAAATTGTGGTCATTCCAAATCTTACTCTCCCACAGAAACCAGAAGAAAATGATGTTGCACAATGTCTGGTTCAAAAAATGTGTTACACATGGTGCCTGTCAAGTGAACTGGTGATCTATTGCTTTTGCTAAGAAAACTACAGGACACATGGACCATTTGCTCCAGAGAAGTTGCTGAAAAATGGCTTCTGATCTGGTACTCCCTTCCAACTTCCTCTGAATCTCTTGCGAGGACCAAATGCCAGAGAGCTAGCTCGTGTCCTCCGCTGTCCACTGCTGTTGAAGTTTGCATTCATGATTTTGTCGTAGCGTTGTATTTTCCAGGACCGGCTGCTGTGGAAACGGTAAGAATTGATTCGCAGTCAGGCAATAGCTCTAAACTGACCAATCACAGGAGGCGCGGCACTGCACGCGACTCGGGATCAGAGAGAATGTTTGTTTGTGTTAGGATTTGTCTGTGTTGGTATTTTTCTTGTCCTTTTCTATCTTTGGGTTTCCTATTTTATTTTGTAAAGTGTTCACCCCCGTTTCCTGCCTGTTTGCTTTCTGTCGGTTTCCCTCTCTGATTACCCAATTGTGTTCACCTGGTACCTATGTGTTTTCTCCTCCCTCCTCACCTGTCTCGTGTTTATGTGATTAGTCCTGGGTGTATTTAAGTTCTGGGTTTTCTGTCTCTCTTTGTCGGGTTGTGTAGAAATTGATGTGAGATATTATACCAAAGAACTGTGATACATGTAAAGGGGCAGAAAGTCTTGTTGCAATTTCCAGACACTAAAAGAGGTCTGTTGAGTTCCCTGGTAATTATCAAATAGTAGCAGTTAAGTGAATACTGTTCAAGCAATACCTGTGTTTGTGTTTTATAGTGATTTCTCTGTTTTGATCCTTTCATAAATGTGAGGACTAAAATGGCGAGAGACAAAGGGCTGTAAAAAATAAGTTTTATTGCAGTGGGGGAGGTCGAGGTATGCAGCACAGGGTGTGGGGAGAGGAAATTCTGTTTGAGATCTCTGGCAGGCCAGGTTTTAAGGAAATCTATGTATCTTGATTGAGTATATGTTTATACATTCCTGTGTGTTAATAGTTGAAGGAACAAAAGGTACATTTTCCCTCTCCAATATAGAGAGGTTTTTTATAGATTTCTGAAACAATGTTCCCTTTTTCTTAAAAATAGATGAGCACAATAGTTTTTTCTTTGACTGTTTACCTGTTTATCAAAAGAGTGTTTTAAGCTATTTGTGAAGAAGGAAGATGCAGAATTAAGGGTGATTTCTGTTTGGAGTGTAAAGATTATCCCTGATAATGTTTTCTGGGTTAAACCATCGATAGGCTTTACAAATGGGGAGGGGCATTTTCCTTGAGTTTTAATGGGGTGCCTTCCCAACACCTGTGGCTTTCAAAGCTGCCAGACGCTGATTTCCCTGTGAGATAGCGTTTTGGTATCTCCCCAATGAAACGCCACCCCTTCTTTACACTAGGGAAATGTTTTTCTGGTGGTTAGTCCTCTCTTCATGCGTTGACAAGACGAATAGGATGTCCGCAGTGCGTGAATAAGGGCGGGAGTACTCCACACATTGCTTATATGACTCTTTGAATTGTATAAGTAATGTATTATATTATATCGTATTGCATTATACTACTTTGTTTAATTAAAACGGATTATTGTTTAACTGGTATCCTGGTGTCTTCTAATTCCTTCTCTGTTATGATTTCAAGCAGGACTTGTCAAAACAACACGCGGTGAGGAGTTGGGTTGTAAAAACCCCCACCTCGCAACAGTTGTCTTGTGTATTGGCTTGTCCTCGGTGAGTGTTCTGTTCTGTATTTGTCAGCATAGCCTTGAAATAAAGGAATTATTTGTACGTTAATCTGCATTTGGGTCCTACCTGCTTCACACACCGTAACATTACAACCCGACCTTAAATATGGGCCCAGCAGATCCTTTGAGCAGGAATTATTGGATTTTACGTTTTCTTTGGCTACCTGCTCTGATCAATGGATAGGAGCGGTCAGGGTTCAGCAGCGAGATGCTGCTCTGGCAGAAGCAGTCCACCTTACACTGAGGAATCAAAGTTTGGTGAAATTCTTACCTGCCAGGCTTTTGGATTACCTCACAATTTGTTTTCCTGATCCTGACAGACCCAGGTCTCCCAACTCCTGTTTTGACACCACACGCATCGGTGTGGTCCGTCTGGCGTCAGCCCTTGCTTCTCACCCAGTGTTTGCTACTGTCCAGGAGCCATTCGCTGGTACTCGTCTGGCCTTTGGAGGTCCACGGAGCCTCCAAACAGCTCCTAAAGGAAGGGGTCGCAAGGCCAGGTTGGCAGCACGAGCCCAAAGGGCCAGGGTTCCAGAACCAGTTCAGCAGTCATGGTTCCGTGCCCCAGTACCATCCCACATAGCCATGATACCGTGCTCCAGTACCACCCCACACAGCCATGGATCCGTGTTCCGGCTCCAGTGCCGGTCCCAGCAGCCATGGTCCCTGCTCCGGAACCGGACTTTACAGCCATGGTTCCGGCCCCAGTCCTGGTCCCAGCTGCCATAGTCCCTACTCAATTCCTTTCTCGAGTCCCTCCTTTAGTCCCTCCTCTAGTCCCCTCTCTAGTCCCTCCTCAAGTCCCCTCTCCAGTCCCCTCTCGAGTCACCTCTCAAGTTCCATCTCTAGTCCCGCCTCTAGTCAATTCCCTAGTCCCATCTCTAGTCCCTCCTCTAGTCACTTCTCGAGTCCCCTCTCCAGTCTACTCTCGAGTTCCCTCCTCGAGTCCCTCCTCTAGTCCCTCCTTTAGTCCCCTCTCTAGTTCGCCTCTCGAGTCCCCTCTCAAGTTCCCTTCTCTAGTCCCTCCTCTAGTCACCTCTGGAGTCCCCTCTCCAGTTCCCTCCTTTAGTCCCTCCTCTCTCCTTTAGTCCCTCCTCGAGTCCCCTCTCTAGTTCGCCTCTCGAGTCCCCTCTCAAGGTCCCTTCTCTAGTCCCTCCTCTAGTCTCTCCTCTAGTCCCCTCTGGAGTCCCCTCTCCAGTTCCCTCCTTTAGTCCCTCCTCTAGTCCCTCCTCAAGTCCCCTCTCTAGTTCCCCTCTCGAGTTTCGTTCTCTAGTTCCTCCTCTGGTCCCTTCTCTAGTCCCCTCTGTAGTCCCTTCTCTAGTCCTTTCCCTAGTCCCTCCTCAGGTCACTTTCCTAGTCCCTTCTCTAGTCCCATCTAAAGTCCCTACTGAAGTGCTGTTGGAGGTCCCGCAGACTACTCTTCTGCCGGGGGTCCTGCCAACCCCAGGTCCTGTGCCGTTGGAGGTCCCGCAGACTACTCTCTGCCGGGGGTCCTGCCAACCCCATGTCCTGTGCCGTTGGAGGTCCCGCAGACTACTCTTCTGCCGGGGGTCCTGCCAACCCCATGTCCTGTGCCGTTGGAGGTCCCGCAGACTACTCTTCTGCCGGGGGTCCTGCCAACCCCAGGTCCTGTGCCGTTGGAGGTCCCGCAGACTACTCTTCTGCCGGGGGTCCTGCCAACCCCATGTCCTGTGCCGTTGGAGGTCCCGCAGACTACTCTTCTGCCGGGGGTCCTGCCAACCCCATGTCCTGTGCCGTTGGAGGTCCCGCAGACTGCTCTTCTGCCGGGGGTCCTGGCAACTCCATGTCCTGTCCCGTTGGGGGTCCCGCCGACTGCTCTCCTGCCGGGGGTCCTGCCAACCCTGTGTCCTGTCCCGTTGGAGGTCCCGCCGCCTACTCTCCTGCCGGGGGGCCTGCCAGCTCCTTGTCCTGTCTCGTTGGTGGTCCCGCCGACTGCTCTCCTGCCGGGGGTCCTGCTAACTCTTAGTCCTGTGCCGTTGGAGGCCCCGCCGACTACTCTCCTGCCGGGGGTCCTGCCAACCCTTTGTCCTGTCCCGTTGGGGGTCCCGCCGTCTACTCTCCTGCCGGGGGTCCTGCCAGCTCCTTGTCCTGTCTCGTTGGAGGTCCCGCCGACTACTCTCCTGCCGGGGGTCCTGCTAACCCTTTGTCCTGTGCTGTTGGAGGCCCCGCCGACTGCTCTCCTGCCAGCTCTCCTGCCAGTCGGCTCTCTGCCAATCCCGTGTCCTGGTCCTCTTCCGTGGGGGATCCTGCCGAGGCCTGTCCCACCAGCTCTGACACCGGGTCATGCCCGGCCTCCGGCACTGTCCCGTCAGCGCCTTCCTGCCCGGCCTGCGGAGCTGTCTGGTCTTCGCCCTCGAGCCCGGCCCCCTGAGTGCAGCGGGCCTCGCCCTTGGGCCCGGCCCCCTGACCCTTCCTGCCGCTGCCTTCGCCCCTCCATGGTCCCCACCTTGGACTCTGTCTTGCCCCCGGGCCGTCCGCCCGAGTCCCCCTTTTTGGACTCCGCCTTACCCCCGGGCCGTCCGCCCGAGACCCCTTCCTGGCCCTCTGCCTTGCCCCCGGGCCATCCGCCCGAATCCCCCTTTTTGGACTCTGCCTTACCCCCGGGCCGTCCGCCCGAATCCCCCTTTTTGGACTCTGCCTTATGAAGGATAAAGATAAGGCAAAAAGTAACTGTGAATATAAGATATAGTAAATCCTGTTATAGGAAACGCTAAAAACATTGAGCTGTCTGAGTGGAAAAATAACGTGTTAAAGTTTACTGCTGGCCGGCTACATCCTGTTATCTTCAAGGACAGAACACCATGGTACGGTATGTGGGGCCCTGAGCCACACCAGGTGCAACTGTCTTGTGAGAAAACCAGTTAAAACAGGTAATTAGGAAAAGGGAGTATGGCCCTGGCCTGACCTTAGCTAAAACTGGGTGTTGCTGGGCAGAAAAGGCAGATTGCAGCACAGAGAGCACCAAAGGTGGGGGCTTCACAGCAAATACTATAAAGAACAAGATATATTCAGAATTCGAGACTCACTTCAACTGGGATCTCACACTGACGAGCTTGTCACGGTGGGAACTCAAGAAGGGGTCCAAGGCGCTGGTGTTTTGTGGTGTAGTATGGATTGATATATCTTTGTTGAACTGTGTAATAAAGTGCTTATTTGAAGAAACAATCCATTGGAGTGCAAAGTCTAGTTTTGTACAGCTAACAGAGAATAGTGTCTAGGACACAATTCCTTTTCCCTCAGAACTAAGAAAGGTCATCGGCAGATCCGGACGGCGACCCCGCTCTGGCCATATCCAAACGATCTGCGCGGAGGACGGACCTGGTCCGGTAGACTCCAACACTTACCCCCGGGCCATCCGCCCGAGACCCCTTCCTGGTCCTCTGCCTTGCCCCTGGGTGGTCAGTTCAGTCCCGTCCTCCTGACCCCCTCCTCCCACCCTGGTGGCTTAGTGATGCTAAAACGGCCGCCGTTACCATCAATACTCTTCAGCAACGTCCGTTCCCTTAGAAATAAGGTGGAGGAGCTACGCCTCAACACTAGGATCTTAAACAAATACCGTGAGTCATGCATGATGATTTTCACTGAGACCTGGCTTCAAGAAGACTTCCCAGACTCATTGGTTCAGTTACAAGGCTTTTCAAACGTTCGTATGGATAGGAACAGTGACTCGGGGAAAGTGAGGGGGAAGGCATTTGCGCTTATATAAAGGACTCTTGGTGCAGCAATTACACAACAAAAGACACTGTGTGCACTCCCGATATCAAACTCTTATGCCTAAGTCTGAGACCATTTTACCTACCTAGAAACTATGGGAACATTTTTAATCTGTGCTGTTTACATCCCACCCAATGGGAACGCATCAAAGGATGCCTCACGTGTAGCGGACTGCGTGCACGAGCAGTTAAAGAACAAACCTGATGCACCTATATTTGTTATTGGAGATTTTAATCACTGTAAACTAGAACCAGCACTTCCGGGATTTCAGCAATACGTAAAAATGGCACCCGTAAAAATAACATACTCTACAAATGTTATGGCAACATCAAAGATGCGTATGCTGCTCGGATTAGACCCCCCCCCTTTCAAATTCGGACCATAACACCGTCCAGCTAATCCCCACCTTTAAGGCTGCCATCAAGAGAAGTAAACCTGTCTCTAAAACTGTCAGTCTATGGCAGGATCTCTTACTTCTCTTTTTAACCTCTCCCTCAGCACGAACACAATTCCAAAAGTATGGAAGTCTGCTTATGTCTTGCCTTTACTGAAAGGAGGGGAGGCAACTATTTTAAATAACTATAGGCCAATCTCTAAATTGTCAGTTCTGGCTAAGGTGCTCGAACGCTTAGTGAGTGAACAAGTAAAGGAGTTTTTATGTATAAATGATATCCTGTCTAAACATCAGTCAGGATTCAGAAAGAAACACAGCACCATCACTGCGACAATGAAAGTGGTAAATGACATTACTACTATTTTAGATAATAAGCAGAGTTGTGCAGCTCTGTTTATTGACCTTTCCAAAGCATTTGACACCGTTGATCATCGCATTTTAAAGCAGAGGCTACTCAGTATTGGCATATCCAGCAATGCAGTGGGGTGGTTTGTGAACTACCTCTCTGAAAGGTCCCCATTTTGATGGACTGTCTTCTGAATGGTTAAACATTTCTAATGGTGTTCTGTTTTAGGACCACTTTTATTCTCCATATATATTAACAGTGTAGGTGATAATGTGGATGAAGCTACTTTACATTTTTATGCGGATGATACTGTGATGTATTGTGCAGGTCCCTCCATTAAGGAGGCTGGTGTTAAATTACAGGCTGTTTTTAACACTATTCAGACTCAGCTCTCTGAATTAAAGCGTCTTTTAAATGTGGATAAAACCAAGGTAATGCTCTTTTCAAAAGCTAAAAAGACACCAGAGCCTGTTTTAGATATTGTAACTACGCAAGGAACAAAACTTGAAGTTGTTGCCTGTTACAAATACCTTGGTATCTGGCTTGATGATTGTCTCTCTTTTAAACTTCATGTCAATAACCTGCTTAAAAAACTGAGGGTTAGGCTAGGTTTCTTTTTCAGAAACAAGTCCTGTTTCTCGCTTGAGGCCAGGAAAAGGCTAGTCACTGTGACCTTTTTACCTGTGCTGGACTATGGGGATCTGGTCTATATGAATGCACCTGCCAATTACCTGAGCAAATTGGATGCTGCGTATCACAGTGCTCTGAGATTTGTCACAAATTGTAAAGCGCTTACACATCACTGTACACTGTATACCAAGGCAGGTTTACCATCACTCTCTGTACGGAGGCTCAGTCACTGGTACACGTTTATCTATAAAGCTTTGTTGGGTAAACTCCCGTATTATATCTGCTCTCTGATAACACAGAGAGTTGCAAGCAGCTATTGTCTGAGGTCACATGATGTAGTCTTGTTAGATGTGCCAAGAGCAAGGACTGTCTTAGGTAAGACAGCTTTTATGTGCGCAGCTCCACTTGCTTGGAACAATCTTCAGCAATAATTGAAACTGAGCAATCTCATTCCTCTGCATGTTTTTAAAGCTAGGGTAAATGAAATGCTTGCTGATACAATGGGCACTTTTAAATGTCTATAACTATGTATCCTGTAAATATAATGTATAATGTCCTTTATTGTTTTATGTTTCATGTGGAACCTATATGCTGCAGGTCTCCCTTGAAAAAGAGATCTATGATCTCAATGGGACCAATCTGGATAAATAAAGGTTTGAAATGAAATGAAATGAGGATGAGCATAAAGAAAAGCTAAGTGGCTGCTTCCTGGCCACAGATTGGGAAGTATTCTACCAGGACAATGACACCAATACCATCGCTGAGACCATCACAGACTACATTCATTTTTTACAGCTTTTAGATGCGCAGCTCCTCTGTCTTGGAACAGTCTGCAAATTAAATGGAAACTGAACAATCTGGTGCCACTAAATGTTTTTAAAGCTCGGTTGGATGCTAGTCAATCAGAAGCTATTGGTACCTGTTTATGTGGATAATTATGTAAATGGAAATCCCGTCACAAAATCCAACGCAATGTGAGACCATGGTCTGTTGGGAATGGGCAGAGGTTGGAGAAGACCTGCCGCAGCTTGCCGAGAAGTTTTGTTCCTGGCGCACACAGGACATGCCGCCACATATTCTGCAACATCCTTCCACGTCGTAATTCCTCTCAGCAGAAGATAGCTTACGGGAGAGATATGCACACGGATGAAGCTTGTTGTCCCCCGCTGACCTCTGGGACAGTATAGCTCCAACGCCGTCGTTGGAGGCGTCCACTTCCACCACAAACTGTCGGTGACGATCAGGTACCGTCAGGATGGGAGCTGTGGTGAACCTCCTCTTCAGTTCCAGGAAAGATTTCTCTGCCTGTGGATTCCACACAAACTGAACATGGGGAGAGGTAAGGGCATGGAGAGGAGAGGCAATAGCTCTGAAATTGCGTATGAAACGTCTGTAAAAGTTAGCAAACCCCAGGAATTGCTGAACCTTCTTTCTAGAGTCTGGTGTGGGCCAATTAGCCACGTCACTGACCTTAGCTGGGTCCATTTCCACCTTGTTAGGGGAAATCACAAAGCCCAAAAATGCCACAGTGTTCACATGAAACTCGCATTTCTCGGCCTTTACAAACAAATGGTTAGCCAGGAGTCTCTGAAGAACAAGGTGAACATGGTTAACATGAGTTTTCTTATCTGGGGAAAAGATGAGAATATCATCGAGATACACAAAACAGAAAACATTCAGGAAATCTCGTAACACATCATTAATGAGGGCTTGGAAAACAGCAGGTGCATTGCAAAGTCCAAAAGGCATTACCAAATATTCATAATGTCCCGTAGGTGTATTGAAACCTGTTTTCCACTCACCCCCCTCCCGGATGCGCACAAGATGATATGCATTCCTTAAGTCAAGCTTGGTAAATATCTTGGCTCCCTGTAACAGATCGAATGCCGTAGAGATGAGTGGAAGGGGATATCTGTTCTTAACTGTGATCTGATTAAGTGGACTGTAATCAATACAGGGCCTTGATGAACCGTCCTTTTTCCCTACAAAAAAGAAACCTGCTGCTGCTGGGGATGATGATGGCCGAATCAAGCCAGCTTTGAGTGATGATCCGATATACTCTTCCATGGCCTCCCTTTCAGGACCAGAGAGAGAATACAACCGTCCTTTGGGGATAGTAGAGCCAGAGAGAAGGTCTATGGGGCAATCATACGGTCTATGGGGAGGCAAGGAAGTAGCTCGTGTCTTGTTAAACACCTCCTTAATGTCAAGGTAACACTCTGGCACTTTGGATAAGTCAGGAAAGTCAGAATGTTTAGAAGAAATGATACTGTCCCTATCTGACGTCTGTTTACAGTTCCCAGATCTGGGCGGTCCACTCGAAACTGTATGAGAGGTTAAACATGAACGAGAGCATTCACTCCCCCACCCCTTAACCTTTCCTGTAAGCCAGTCCATGTGAGGGTTATGTTTAACAAGCCAAGGGTAACCCAAAATGAGAGGCTGTTGAGCTGAGTTAAATAAATGAAAGCTAATACGCTCACGGTGCTCCTGATCTATGACAATTTCTATGGGTTCCGTGCGATGAGTAACTGTACATAAAAGGCGTCCATCCAACGCGCTAGCCTCTAATGGCTGATCTAAAAGGACAATGTTTAAGTTCAACTCTTTAGCCAGCTCCCAGTCTAACAAGCTCTCATCAGCCCCAGAATCAATTAATGCATCCTGAGTCACAGTCTTATCCTTCAGTTTCATTTGTACCCGAGTCAGTCTTCTCGAGGAAGGGTTGAAAGAAGTCACTCGGCTCACCAGCGTCCCTCTTCCCGCTGATGAGCCTGATCTTTTGCCCGACAGTCTGCCAGAACATGACCCTGCTGGCCGCAGTAGAAACACAGCCGCTCCCATAGGCGGCGCTGACGCTCCTCCGGAGTGAGTTTGGCTCTTCCGAGCTGCATCTATTCCTCCGCGGCGCTAGGGGTCACCTGGTCGCTCTGGAGACGAAGTCCGGGTATTACTCCGCCAACCGTAGTGTTCCCTCTGTAACTCCCGTCCGAACAGTGGAGTGAAAGCTGTTTTCTCCCGACGTCTCTCTGCTAGACGTTGGTCCACCCGGATAGCCATGGCGATGAGCGAGTTCAATTCTACAGGCAACTCTAATGGAGCTAACTGATCCTTTATGGGATCCGCTAATCCATGCAGAAACGCATCAAAAAGAGCCGCTGAGTTCCATCCACTCTCCGCTGCCAGGGTCCGGAATTCGATCGCGTAATCCGCCACTCTCCTCTGCCGTTGTTTGATGTTCACCAGGGCTCTCGCTGACTCTCTCCCGGGTGCTGTCTGGTCAAAAATGTTTTTCATAGAATCCATGAATAACCTTAACGACTGGCAGACAGGCGAGTCTCGGGCCCATTCAGCTGTTGCCCAGGCTCCCGCTCTTCCCGTCAAGTGAGATACTATGAAAGCTACCTTAGCTTGATCTGTGGGAAATGCTGCGGGCTGATGTTTGAAATGGAGATCGCACTGTATCAGGAATGGACGACAGTTTCCAGAATCCCCGGAGAACTTCTCCGGTGAAGCGAGGCGGAGTGAAGACGATGGCATGGGTATTTGAACGGGGATCTCAGCAAACCCGACCTCCGTTGGACCGGAAAACTCTGCCGCAGGAACAGCAGGACGTGCCTCGAGGTGCGTAAGTATGTCACGCATCTTTTCCGCCAGGTGATTTATTTCCGTTGTCACTGTTGACTGGAAGTGTTGCTGACGGGCATTTAAGTCCTGCACCCCCTGATTCATTGTTGTCAGCTGTTCCTCATGGTGATGCAGGCGTGTTCCTTGCGCCTGAAAAGCCGTCTTTAACACGGTGGAATCGGCTGAGTCCATCTTGTTTGGTCGGTTCGTTCTGACACGAAGGACTCCCAAGAACTCAGATGCACGATTCTTTCTTGACTTCAAAACTATCTTTTAATATACAAAAGATTTCTCAAAGCAAAAAGGTATTTAGGATCTACAAGTACACTCAAAAGTTCACTAGGTTCGACTAGGTTGCTCAAAGTTTACACGAGGAAATACCGACATGGACTTAGTGTTGAGACAAGACGAACTGACAAAAGACAACAGGAAAACAGGGCTACATATACACAACAGTTAATGAGGCACAGGTGCAAACAATTCAGAACAGGAGATCACTATCAAGCTGACAAGTGACACACCACCACAGGAAGTGATGACACCTGAAACGAGAGGACAGAGTCAACATCAAAATAAAACTGCAAGGCCACCAGAATAAACACAAAACAATAAGCTCACAGACTCTAACGCTGAAACCTTACAGGAGTGGCCCACATGAGAATAAGCTTCCCTCTGAAGCAACCTTCCTTGAGAAAACTTAATTAGTTAGACAATTGTCGTTGGATGATTTTGGATGAACACTAAGACTACTTTTAAACGACAAGCCTGATTGTGCGTTCACATCGGACGCATCGCTTTACTCGCAGACGTTAGACCAAGGCTGTCAGTTGTGTCTAGTCACGTCACTCCAACAAGACGCCCGGGTGAGGAGGCGGGGCATACAGAAATGAATAAAGCAGCGACTATATTCACCATGCCACAGACATTGTGTGATTTGTACATTAATAACTTCTCTCCAGTTTCTGAACAGATATGAGGAGCTGTGAGCTCTGTGTGCTGTCTCCCAGAGCCAAAGGCTGCTGTTTTGGTTTTCTGATTCAACGTCAGTGACGAGAGTCAGACATTCTGAACGCTGATTGGCTTTTTGCGAGACAGCATCACGCAAATGTGTCGCTCGAGTTGAAACATTTTAACTCTCACCAATGACGCGCCAATTGCGCCATTCGCACAACTGCAGTCTATCCGCGTCTTTGCATTTACTTTACATGTAATCGTGACACACGAAAAAAACGCATCGCGTTTTGTGTGAATGTACCTTTAGAGCTCAATTGTGATTCCTGCTCAGATCCATTTTTCTTTTTACGCTTTGTCGTCTTCTTTTTCTTACCTTTCTGTTTATTTCTGTGTGAATGCAGGAGGGTAACGGAAAAACACAAGTTCAAGTCAAGTCCTAAACTTTGACAAAACGAGTCTTTAACAAGTCATTATGTGCTTTTCACCAAATGTAATAACATCGAATAACAGATATAATACTTAATAATCAAACTGCTCTTTATTAGTCACATTAATAATCCATTTTCTCTCTGCTGGTAAAGTAACGTGTTTTCTTCTATTTTAAGAGGGATCAGTAAGGTAAGGCTACCGTGATGGTTTGATTCAGAAGGAGTTTAATGTATAAGATCCCTGATGTTGAGGTGACCAGAATGTTTATTTCCACTGTGTACAACATGTTATAAGGGACCCACAATCTATCTTTATGCAAGGGATAATGTGCAGCGAGGCGGTCTCTATGGGGAAAAGAACACCTGAATCTAGATCCCTCTGCAGGTGGTACTTGTACTGGTAGGATGATAATACTTTTCTACTTTTACTTGAGTAACATTTTGAATTCAGGACTTTTTATTGTACACTCAGGTACTTTTACTCAAGTACAAGTCCTGAACCACCTCTGACAATAAATCCTGAGTGGTTACCAAAACAAAAAAACCTGCTCTGAAGGTTATTTTCATTTGACACATCCTGCACTCAGCTTTGCTTTCTCCAATATTATTGAAATGCAGCCAGACGCTGCTTATTTTTTCGGTTTTCGCTAAATTCTTGACTTTTTCCAACACGCTTGCATTTAAATCTGGCTCCCAGTCTCCATGTCGCTGTCCTGTACCACTACACTTGCTGTCTTTGGAGCGTCTGCCCCCCACCCTTCTTTCACATAATGGTATGATCTTGGTTTGTCCTCGCATATGATTGGCCGCAAGGTGGCTCAGCAAAATAAAGTCCCGCCCCTGCCTGCATGGATTCACAGCAAGAGTAGGAGCGGCTGAAGATTCTGCTCCCCCCGACCGGAGTCTGCTCTTCTAGAAGCATCTCGCGATCGGCGTGTTGGAGACCCCAGCATTAAAGTATCAAGTCACCTCAAGTCAGAAGGCTCAACTCCAAGTCAAGTCCTGAGTCATTGCTGTTCAAGTCCAAGTCGAGTCGCAAGTGTTTTGTGATGTTGTCAAGTCGAGTCCAAAGACATCAAATTGATGACTCGAGTCTGACTCGAGTCCAAGTCAGGTGACTCGAGTCCACACCTCTGCTATTTAGCTTAAGCTAGTTAGCAGCAAAATGCCTCCGTTCTCTACAGATGACTTCTAGTGGCGGATTTAGGATTGTATGAGATCCGGGGCTTAGCCCAGGAGTTGTTGGGTGGGGGGTGCAGGGATAAAGTGCAATTTTTTCCAAGTGGGGGGTGGACCGAACATCCTTTTGGGGGGTCGTCGCCTCCTCTAGGGGGGTCCTTTTTATTGAAGTTAAAAGCATCAATCTGGTGCACTTTGAGAGCAATAATACCTCCAGGCACTGGAGAACACTTATTCATTAACACCCTTTAATGAAGCAAACTAATGCCTTAACACACTCAAATACAGTTGTTTACTTATTTCGGTGAAACGAATGTGCGTAGAATTTTAAAGGATGCGGATAGTCTCACCTTGATTCTGGCACATTGCTTATTGTTTTATAGATCTATTCTCATCCACCATCTTTGTTTGTGACGTAATGAGTGTAAGAGTCACATTTCTGAATCGGACACTCTGAGTGGATGCAGTCACAGCCAATCAGAGTCTGAATCAGAAGGTTGCCTGTCAGTTCCGTTGCTATGGTTCCGTTGTTATGTGTACTGAAACGAGAGCCGGTATAATTCCACGCGCGAAAACAAAATAAAAATTGGAATACGTTATTTTATTGTCTTAAAAGTAGATTGAGGTATGAAGGGTTAACGTTATATCTTAGGATAATTTTTAGTCATGTTTTGTATACATACTAACATAAATCAAATCAAATCAAGTTTTATTTATATAGCACATTTATAAACGATTTTTGGTCGAGCCAAAGTGCTGTACATATAATAAAAGTAGCCTACAGTAGAGACACTTTACAGCAAATACAACAACACAGATTGTTCAGAATATCAGTATGAGAAAAACGACACCCTCTATCCTTAGACCCACACATCGTACAAGGAAAAACTTCCAGAGAATACCCACAGTTTAAGGGGAAACAATGGGAGAAACCTCAGGGAGAGCAACAGAGGAGGGATCCCTCTCCCAGGACGGACAGACGTGCAATAGATGCCGTGTGTAAATCGAAGAGATAATACATTTTACAGCATAGAGACCGAATGTTAGGAAATGCATGTGTCTGTAATAAGAAGATGAATCCACGAGGATGTCAGCAACAATCCTGTGGAAGACATCAGGGAAGCAGCATGACGAGACCCAAGGCAGGACCGCAGAGACAGGTTCAGCCACGACCCGAAGTCCACGACTTAATCCAGAACTCGGGATAGAGGATCCAAGACACAGGACTACAGCAAGAGGATCAGCCTCGACTCCGGATCCCGGCGTAGATATAGATACAAAACAAGAAAACAGATTTGGCTGGGTTAATCGGAACAAGAGAATACACAGACACAGACAGAGAGGGAGAAGGTCATTGGATAAAAGTTATTCTTGATAACCCTCTAGAAAGATCTCATGAACTTCCCCACTCAATCTATCATGACCTGAGCAGTTCTACTAAGTCCAAGGTAAAGGCACAGGCCGGCGCATATCGCTCATGGAATCCCTCACCATATGAACTCTGACCCCTCAAGTGTACAAGTGAAGAGACACCATGTGTCAGCTCCTTTTTAGAATAGTATTTCTTCTCTTCTCAGAGAAACAAGGGTATGCAAAGAATAGCCAGGAAGAGAGGCAGAACGTGACTACGTAAATGCACTCTCCTAAATATTAAACGAGTAAGAGGTGAAGAAACACAAAGCCAGACATTGAAAAGAAAAGGCACCATCATGCTTCCCCTTAGAATAGGGTGGAAATTATGAAGACCCAAATTATGAAGAGGGGACATGGGATACTGGTGAAGAGGGACAATAGTGAAAAAGCCCAACGTATCCAACGTATTAGCACTCTCCAAAGAGACAGAAAGTCAAAGTATACGCCGAGAGGCACAACGTAACTACGTAAATGCACTCTCCCGTATAAATTAGTTCAAGGGAAAGGGGGTAAAAAACTAAACTAATCAAAAGAAGGAAGTAGAGAGGCCTAAATGCCCTCTCCTAGATTCAGTTAAAGGAAAGAACTGGGGAACAAACAAGTACAGGAGGAAAGGCCCAACGAGTCAACGTCAACACACTCTCCTAGAATAGTTCAAGGTAAACGGGGTAGGAAGAATATAGTAAGAAACAGAGCTGAAAAGGCGTCCAAGAACGCTTCCCCTCTAGTCCAGGGTGAACATGTAGGATAAGAAACAGAGATAGAGAGCACAACAACCTATCTCTTCGTCAGATGCACTCCCCCGCCTGGATAAGCGACTCTGTGCCCCATCCCCCTCTACCGGACCTTAGATCCACAGAGGGAGAGGGGAGGGACCAACCCCAAGGGGGGGTTTAGGGTTTTAAAAGAAAACCCCGCAGAGATCCAACAATGGATGAAGAAGTAATTACAAAACGGTTTATAAAACCAAGAGATTATTCCTCATATTTCTAAAATGTTCTAATCTAATTCAGGGTTATACCAACTCAGCTCCAAGCAACCAGACATAGCAACCAGTCAGTCCAGTCAGAACCTTCTCTAAGGTCTCCCCACCCCCAACCTACTAATCATAAAAAACTGAAACCCCATAAAACCCCAATAATATTAATAACATTTAATAATATTAAAAATAGTATAAATTCTGAGGATAACTAAATAAATAAATAATTAAACAAAAGCCAGAGAGAAAAAGTGAGTTTTAATGTACAAATCACAGAATGTCTGTGGCATGGTGAATACAGTTGCTGCTTTATTCATTTCTGTATGCCCCGCCTCCTCACCCGGGCGTCTTGTTGGAGTGACGTGACTAGACACAACTGACAGCCTTGGTCAAACTTCTGCGAGTAAAGCGATGCGTCCGATGTGAACGCACAATCAGGCTTGTCGTTTAAAAGTAGTCTTAGTGTTCATCCAAAATCATCCAACGACAATTGTCTAACTAATTACATTTTCTCAAGGAAGGTTGCTTCAGAGGGAAGCTTATTCTCATGTGGGCCACTCTCCGTTGAGATTAGTCTCACTGATACCCCTTTCCCACCGAACCGGTTCCAGGGCCAGTTTGGAGCTAGTGCCTGATTGCGAATCAATACTTACCGTTTCCACAGCAGCCGGTCCTGGAAAATACAACACTACGACAAAATCATGAATGCAAACTTCAACAGCAGTGAACAGCGGAGGATACGAGCTAGCTCTCTGGTATTTGGTCCTCGCAAGAGATTCAGAGGAAGATGGAAGGGAGTACCAGATCGGAAGCCATTTTTCAGCAACTTCACTGGAGCAAATGGTCCATGTGTCCTGTAGTTTTCTTAGCAAAAGCAATAGATCACCAATTCACTTGACAGGCACCATGTGTAACACATTCTTTGAACCAGACATTGTGCGATATCATTTTCTTCTGGTTTCTGTGGGAGAGTTAGATTTGGAATGACCACAATTCGCAAGACCCATTATCCCAAAAATACTTCTTGTCTTTGTGTCCTTGGTAAGAACATTGAGAGTATGCCATGCATAACACCTAGGCTTCAATGGTGATTGTACCTCCAGTATTCAGATAAGGCCCCATACTTCCTACATTTTGTGAGCCATGTATGGAATGATTGTGAAAACACAGCTAGGCTCATTACTTTTCTGTCTGCTTGTTTGTGTCAGTTTGCAGGTTTGGAAACGTTAACATCATCAATGATTGACATGTTCCCTGGACAGATGCGCAGACCTTGCCGCAGAGAAATTCTCCTCGTAGTCTTCAGCTCTTTCACCTTCCTGTTACAGATCACTCTCACCACACAGGTACTAAACAGGCTGGCATTCCCCCTCCCAAACACATTGGCTAACATTTAGCATGTTCTCATATGGGATGAGTATTTAATTGACATTATCTCTTCTGTGTTACCCAGGGAGGAGTATACCAGTTCGAGCTGATTGATTACTATGGTGCCAATGGGACATGTCTGCTATTTGTGTCTTTGGTCCAGTGTGTGGCTGTTGGCTGGGCCTTCGGTAAGTGCTATAAGTACCAAGGTTCAGTTATGCTTTAGTTAACCACATGCAATTTTAATATCCAGCTATACAGTATATCTAAAACGTTAATTTGTTAAAAGTACCAAACCTTTTTAGGAACCCTTTCTGTCTCTTAAAAACAATGGTCTTAATTTCACACACCTTATAATTTACATCCAGTGGCAACATGTAGAACCACCCTTAAAGTAGTGTAACTGTAATGTGGAGATGCGAAAGGGCAGATAGAAACTCTTCTGTAACAGTGTCTTACCCACGCCAATAGTCAAGCACATATCCTTTCACAAACCACATGCTGCTCATTGACACTTGATTCTTATATATAGTGGGGCCAAAAAAGTATTTAGTTAGCCACCAATTGTGCAAGTTCACCCACTTAAAAAGATGAGGTCTGTAATTTTCATCCTAGGTACACTTCAACTATGAGAGACAGAATGGGGGGAAAGAATCCAGGAAATCACATTGTAGGATTTTTAATGAATTAATTGGTAAATTCCTCGGTAAAATAAGTATTTGGTCACCTACAAACAAACAAGATATTTGGCTCTCACAGACCTGTAACTTCTTCTTTAAGAGCCTCCTCTGTCCTCCACTCGTTAACTGTATTAATGGCACCTCTTTGAACTCGTTATCAGTATAAAAGACACCTGTCCACAACCTCAAACAGTCACACTCCAAACTCCACTATAGCCAAGACCAAAGAGCTGTCAAAGGACACCAGAAACACAATTGTAGACCTGCACCAGGGAAGACTGAATCTGCAATAGGTAAGCAGCTTGGTGTGAATAAATCAACTGTGGGAGCAATTATTAGAAAATGGAAGACATACAAGACCACTGATAATCTCCCTCGATCTGGGGCTCCACGCAAGATCTCACCCCGTGGGGTCAAAATGATCACAAGAACGGTGAGCAAAAATCCCATAACCACACGGGGGGACCTAACCCCTGCGAGATGGAGTTCATGACTTTATGAGCTGTTCTTGAGCACTCATGAAACATTCATGAACAACTCATTATATGTTCACTTGTCATGTTCATGAACCAAAATTCTTAAAATGATCATGAACCATTTTAAAGAGCAGTTCATGACATTTTTATGAATATTGTTCATTCATATAAAGTTCCTGTTTTGCTCATGACAGACTTTTATGAGCAATTTATGAACTTTTCATGATCCAGCCAATCACAAAATTATAATTAAAACCCCAAACAGTTTGCATGAGTATTTCATGAACTTTTCATGACTATTAGCATTTCATGAACTTTGGATGATTGTGGCAAGTTCAGAATATTTTTGAATATTCATGAGCATTTTATGAACTTTTGATGATCAGTGTGATGATTTTAAAGACCTCTTGAATATTCATCTACTATTTGAACATGTCTTTATTTATCTTAAAAAAAAACAATAGTGAATTTGAAACTGAACATTATCTGTATTTATTTTGGTGACATTCATATCATTTTATGGTTTATCTGTACTGTTTGAGAAGCAGTACGAGTAAGTAGCGCCAAGGTGGAACCTTTGGCAGGTGAGCGGTGACATCTGGGTTATTTTAGGGGGGACACTTCCGCCCCCTCCTCAGAAGCAATCCAGACGATCAACCGGATCCTGTGTATAATTATTGCTGCTTACTTTTCTGTTTTCTACAGGTCAGTACATAATGAAAATGATCGATGTTAACTTGTGTGAATTAGATATGATGTTGAAGATGTTTAGGAGAGTGTGTCAGAAAGTTTTGAGCATGTTTGAACGGTATTTTAAAAATACTAAACTGTCGGCAACAATAGATGCCATTTTCGCGGGCTTCAGCCGCGCCTGGGTAAATGTGACCTGAGCGAAGGTTCGCAGGCAGGTTAGCTGCTGTGCACGGGTAATATGTTTTGATTACCTGAGTGAAGTCTTGCAGGCACATTGCCTTGTTTTTTGTTTATTAACATTGACAGTGTATTTTTGTGATCTCCATAATATGTTATATTTGGTAAAGATAGATATATTGATAGAAAGTATTATTTGATAGCGTTATGTGTTTATAGATAACAACCTGTCCTTCACTGCAAACATAGCTGCTACAACCCGCTGCTGCAGATACACGCTTTACAACATCAGGAGGATACATCCCCAGCTGACCCAGAAAGCCACGCAGGTTCTGGTCCAGGCTCTCGTCATCTCACGCCTAGACAACTGCAACTCCCTCCTGGCTGGTCTACCTGCATGTGCCATCCGACCTCTGAAGCTCATCCAGAATGCAGCGGCTCGCCTGGTCTTCAGCCTTCCTAAATTCTCCCACAACACTCCGCTCCTCCGCTCCCTCCACTGGCTTCCGGTAACTGCTAGAATCCACTTCAAGACAATGGTACTTGCGTACCATGCTGCGAATGGATCTGGCCCTTCCTACATCCAGGACATGGTTAAACTGTACACCCCAGCGCGTGCACTACGCTCTGCATCAACCAAACGGCTCGCTGCACCCTCGCTGCGAAGGGGACCCAAGTTCCCATCAGCAAAAACACGTGGGTTTGCTATCCTGGCTCCAAGATGGTGGAATGAGCTCCCCATTGACATCAGGACAGCAGATAGCTTACACACCTTCCAGACTGAAAACTCATCTCTTTCGACTCCACTTCGAGCGATAGAACTATTAACAAAGCACTTATATACTAATAAAGGGCTGGCTTACCTAAAGCCAGTTGAGTAGCACTTGAAATGTTTTTGCTCTATGAAACCTGATGTACTTTATGATTCTGTTTTCTTCAAGTTTGTATTTTGTTGGTCGAACGCACTTATTGTAAGTCGCTTTGGATAAAAGCGTCAGCTAAATGCAATGTGATGTAATAATTTATACTGACTATGTTGAATTTCTCCTTGAGATACAGTAATTGACTGTGACAGACGGATAACTTAAATGGAGAAATGTGATATTTGTAAAGTACAGCTATTTGAATGTAACTGTGTACTTTGAATTTTGAATAAGAAGCAATCCAGACGATCAACCGGATCCTGTGTATAATTATTGCTGCTGCACTTTTCTGTTTTCTACAGAAATAATTTATTGTTGCTGTGGTACCCAAGCTTTTGGGACCCGTAACACATTTTTTTGTGCAGCTGAGTATCAAGAACTGTGCTTCAAATAGTGATAGGATTAATTGTAGTGCTCCACCTGTATACATGTATGTTTGTATGTTAATTTGAGTAAAGTTCCATTGTGATTGACATAATTGTTGTTTTCTATGGTTGCCAATTGACCCACAGTCAATGGTTCATGAACAGTTCATGTACATGAACAGTTCATGAACAGTTCATAGCCAGCCATTGAATTATATTCAGTGACTGGGTATGAACTGTTCATGAAGTTGTTATGAACAGTTCTTGGTTGAAAATTGAATATCCCTACACACTCACTGAAAACTATATTCCATGAATTGTTCATGAACCATTCCAGCACAAGAGTTTCATGAGTAGTTCATGAACTGCCCTAGTGCCATTTAATGTTCATGACCATTTCATGAACAGTTCATCAACTTTGTTATGAGCTGTTTATGAGCTGTTCATGAATATGGTTCACTGATATTCCATGAACTTTTCATGACAAGTTCATGAACAGTTCACTATCATCTCACTGGGGGATCAATGACTGTTACGGTGAGTGAAGCAAGAAAGACCCAAATGCAGATAACGCTGAAAAAAGCCTTTATTTCAAGGATAAAATAAAAATAACTAGGACAAAACAGAACTCTCACCGGTGAACTCATTCACAAACAAAAGACGAACCAACACTGAACACAGGAAAAGACAAGACTAAATACAGGGAGGGGTAATCACAAGACGAGAAACAGCCGGGCAGGGGAGGAGAAACACAAGGGCTACAGGTGAACACAATCAGACACACCAGGGAAACTAACGACAGGAGGAAAAACACAGAGAGAGGGACCAGACAATAAACGAGGTAAACATGACAGGGAGGACTGAGGTTACCTACTGTAACCCCAGCTTCTATGAGTAAATGGTGTAGCCCTCTAAGTGCGCAGCACTGACAACTTGTAGTCCACGCCCACCCGCAAGGTGGGCCCCACCCTCTGGCCTCCTTCCGGTATAAATAGGAAGGAGGTCCGGCAATCTGCTCCCATACAAAATAACTTTTCTTCAGCTATTCGTAGAGCCAGTGGGGCTCCGCACTTAGAGGGCTGCGCCATTTACTCAAATGGGGTAACCTCAGTTCTATTTCGTATATGGCTTCGCCCTCTAAGGCTATCGCTATTGGGTTAAGGGCGAAGCATGATGTAGTCTGCGCCCCACTGGGTCCGCCCGGCACTAGAAGCACAGACACACCTGCTCAATAACACCCCTTGCCTGTTGTGCCATGCGTAATAGCGCATCACCGTCCCTGGAACATAGCAAAACATGCCTGTCTTCCCGACGGGGTGAAGGCTGGGAACAATACATACCGGCCGCTGTGAGAAAGTAGAGACGAAGGTCCCACCTTATCCAGCGATCATAGAGGGGGGACAGCAGCTCTCTGCGTGTCAGACAGGTAGGAGAGCGCACAGCTGGATCCCTGACGTCACTCACTCCGACAGGACACCCAGTACAGGGTGCGTCAGAGAGGAATGGGAGACATCTCTCAAATAAAATTGAATAAATCAACAGGGGAAGACCAAGATGCAGCAATGCAAATATCTTCCACTGACATTCCTCCGTGCAAAGCCGTGGAGGAGGAAATTCCTCTGGTGGAGTGTGCATTGGCCGCCTGGCTGCGTTCAGAAGCTGCGCAGATTGTACTCCTCCCTGGCGATTGAGGTAGGCTGCTTCCATAGCCGTGGTCTGTTGTCTGTGGGAATCAACACATGTTTGATTGTACAGCAACGGGGCGATTCCCCCGTTCTTTTCCGAGATTTCGAAAAATAGCGGGAGTAAAAACCGCGCAAGACACTGTTCCTGGGATGACAGGAGTGTTTCTTGTATCCCATGGAGCTGCTGGGGGGAGAGGCTTCTCTGTGATGTGTCGTAATGGTCGTCATGGTGACGTGCCACGCCATCGCCGCCGCTGCCCGTGAGGCAAAATGTTTGCGAGTGAGTTTCCACATGCTGCATTTCTCTCATCATGAGGCGCGTACACGTCCAGAGGATGAGAGGTGTGTGTATGCTGTCCACACGAGGCGTTATAACGGTGCTCGTGGATTTATTATGACCGTGTGTAGGAGGCATATCTGGGACAGAGGAATGCCGCGAGCTCTGCAGTTTATAAACCAATAGGTTTAAAACAGCAGGCTTCTGCAGCGAATGAAGCACCTCTGGAGTGTCCCCCTGTTGGAAGAGACCCAAGGGGATCATCACGTGACCAGCTGATGCCAACGCCGAGCAGCTGCGTCACGGAGAGGGCTGTGTGGGTTGTGACACGCCGGAGGAGAGCTGTCAGTTCCTCCACTCGCTGCCGCGAGAGCCGCGCTCTGCTGGCTGAGTTTAATTCCACTCCAGATAAACGTTTGTCTCCTATGCTGATCAGCCTGCTCATCCATCTGTCCATCAGACCCACGCGCTGCCACTCTGAGAAAAACTCTGAGAGCGGGCGCACGTACTCAAGATGTGTTTTTTTTGGTCGTCATGGTGACGAGCCACGCCAGCCCCTGCCGCCGCTGCCTGTGAGGCAACCCAAGGTGTGCTTGGACCGAAAGGGCTGCGCGGGGGCCTCCACAAGCTGTGTCTCACTCCGACTCTCATCATGAGGTGCGTACACGCTCAGGGGATGGATGGAGGTGTGTGCAGTGCTGCCCACATGAGGCGTTATAACGGCGCTCATGGGTTTATTATGACCGTGTGTACGAGGCGTATCTCGGACAGAGGAATGCCGCGAGCTCTGCAGGTTATTAACAGGGGTTAAAACCGGCAGGCTTCTGCAGCGAGCCCTGCTGTCTACTAATCAACAGATTAGTGGCAGCCAGCTTAATTAGCGCGCTCTGAAATGTATTAACCGACAGGTTAAAACCAGGCTTTAGCAACGAGCCATGCTGGCTATTAACCGACAGGTTAGAGGCAGCTGGTTTACACAGGGCGTGAGGCAACCCAAGGTGAGCTGGGACCGAACAGGCTGCGCGGGGGCCTCCACACGCCGCGTCTCACTCCGACTCTCATCATGAGGCGCGTACACGCTCAGGGGATGGATGGAGGTGTGTGCAGTGCTGCCCACATGAGGCGTTATAACGGTGCTCATGGGTTTAGTTTATTATGACCGTGTGTATGAGGCGTATCTCGGACAGAGGAATGCTGCGAGCTCTGCAGGTTATTAACCGAGGTTAAAACCGGCAGGCTTCTGCAGCGAGCCCTGCTGTCTACTTAATCAACAGATTAGTGGCAGCCGGCTTAATTAGCGAGCTCTGCGGTTTATTGGTTAAAACCAGCAGGCTTCTGCAGCAAGCCGTGGCGCTGCCGCTGCGCTCCCGCTGGGTGCACTCAGCCTGGAATACTGCTCATTCCCCCGTTCTGGCTTCTCTGTGATGTGCTGTAATGGTCGTCATGGTGACGAGCCACGCCATTGCCCTTGCTGCCGCTGCCCGTGAGGCGAAAGGGCTGCGAGGAAGCCTCCACATGCTGCGTTTCACTCCGGCTGTCATCATGAGGCGTGTACACGCTCAGGGGATGAGTGGAGGTGTGTGCAGTGCTGTCCACATGAGGCGTTATAACGGGGCTCATGGATTATTATGACCGTGTGTAGGAGGCATATCTCGGACAGAGGAATGCCGCACGCTCTGCAGGTTATTAACCGACAGAACTTTCTTTTTCTTTATGGATATTTTACAAATCACTCCCCTTTCAAACTGTATTCTTGTTTATTAATAACAACTTTCTTTTACTGTCATATAGTATTTTATACCTGTTTACTTTATTCTCTTATTTTTTTAGAACTATAATGATCATATAAAGATGCGCCTTTACCTCACTGGTTGTAGAAAAAGCTTCTTATATGTGTTAGCATAGCTAGCTAACCAGATGCTAATAACAACAAAGTTATTGACTGTATGATCAGTATGACAGATGAACAGAGCTTACAACTAAAGACACAGCCACGCAAAAACTGCGGCATGTGTACGGCTCCTTATGGGTACTGCAATTTCTGAAGTGCCGGAGCGGCGTTCTGGTGCTCTCCGTCAGAACTGCACCCCTGTCAGACGAGACATATACCACGTGATGACACGTTAGGCTCGTGTTGTGTTCAACGACCCTGACCGTGGCCAGGAAAAATAGGCACTCGCTTGTTTAATTATTTTGTGGTCTAGAGTTCTGTAATTTTTTTATTTTTGGCGTGTGTTTATAAATTACCTCGAGGGCCGTACCCAGTGGCGGCTGGTGGGAAACATTTTTGGTGGGGCTGTTGATATAGTGAGTAAAAAAATGTTTTTGGGGAGAAATGACCCCTTAAATTAGGACTTCTGGTGATGTAATGTAATTTTAAAATGCGTGTTTTCTAAATGGAGCTTGGCTAAGCTAACGTTATATATGCTCCGACCGTCCACACTCACAACAACGGCCTATACAGACATAAATAAACCAGCGACTGTATTCTCCATGATACAGACAGTATGTGGTTTGTACTTGTTTAACTTTTGTCTAGTTTCTGAACAGATCGTATCTGTCCCCGGCTGTTTGAAGAGCAAGCATGGGAAACAAAAGACAGCATTTACCTGTTTGCATCCAGCCAGCCATGCCTTTCTGGTGTACCAGCTACGTGAGAAGCCTCGTTGATACGTTTTGTCTTTTTCACGAGCTTGCTGCGATATATACAAATCGGGTTGGTCCGGTCCAAGGTCTTTAAGCAACAGTTTATCTCCCAAACTTCTCCTTTCAAAAGGATTGGAGATTAGCTCTTGAAAGGAATTGGGCGGGGACTCCACCTGCACATGAAGCCATCCTCATCAACTACTGCCGTACTGCGTCACCCCACCGGATACGAGTCACTAGTGTCCAAACTACTCACAGACTGGACCGGGCGCTGACATTGGCGCCTGGTGATCATCAGATTTGACGACGCTGAAATTATGTTTCAGCATCATAGTTTACAGATAGCAACAGTCAGCTGCTAGTTGGCTGCTGCTGCACTGGTTGAGGGCTCCTTTCTTACCGCCCAGACGAGAGAGGGTAATGACCATAGACTGTATATATAAAGGTAATGACACATGGGCAAGGCCAGGCAGGAAACATGTGACTTATCAGTAACTTTAGACATCGTCGTAACACAATTTTAAACGAGATTTTATTGTAGATTATACATTTTACTGATACCAATTATATAATATGTACCTTGTTTATTAAAAATTAAAATAATTTTTTGTTTTTGTATGTGGGAAGAGGTGGGGCGGCGCCCCTAGCGCCCCTGTGGACCGGCCGTACCAAATGGTCTCGCGGTCCATATATGGCCCGGAGGCCGGAGGTTCCCCACCCCTGATATAATAGATCATTTTTTAGATAAATATGCCTTTGCCTGTTGTCGTTATCTGTACATACAATCATTTTTTGATTTGGTCTATTAGCCTTAAATCGTCTCATGTTAGTTTTAGGGCTTCATAAAAAATTGTTGTGTTCCAATAAGTTGTTAAATGCCAATCCATTGGTGTGACGTACATCGTTATTTTACAGCAGGAGGTCCTGTCCTTTTAAAATGTTACTAACAAACAGTTTTAATAATGCAGGGGCTGAGAGGATACGTGATGCACTTGAAGACATGACGGGACAGAGGCCGGGGGTTTTCTACACTGTGTGCTGGCGTTACGTCACCCCTCTGATCTGCACTGTGAGTTACACACAAGTCTGAAAGAAAGTAGAATGCATACTTTTGATGAATACAACTATAGTGAAGTGAACTATTGTGCACACACAATTGTAGGCCCAAATAAACACTATCAGCCCTAACTAACTAAATCTTGACAATATATCACCGCTGTTGTATGACAGACTAGATTAGCCCCCTTGGATCTTACTGCCTATTTGGGCGACCTCTAATTTGTTAAAACAGGGATGTATGTTTGAAAGGGAGGAATACCTACCTAAATGTCGGTAGACTGTGTCAAAAATATTCCACAGAACAATGATTTTTTTTCCTCTGCTTTTCCTTCAAGGTTTGCTTCATTGGCTTCTTTCTGGATTTCCAGCCTCTGAAAACAAGCGACGGCTCTGTGTACCCAAACTGGGCCTACAACCTGGGCTGGGCCATAGCCATCTCCTGTGTGGTCCCAATACCCATCTGTGCTGTCAGCAAGTTCTACTTCACAGAGGGCTCTTTCAGACAAGTAAGAGCACCAACACAACCCGTTTACAGTTTTTCTGCTTTATTATTGGTTTTCAATATTATTCTGTTTGTCTTTTGTCCATTTTTTCTGTCCTCAACAGCGTCTGTTGGTGCTGTGGCGTCCTGTTAGTGATCCTGTTGGTCAAAAAACAAAAGAAGAACGTTCCCTGAATGAGACAGAAATGAAGTCGTTGTCCGCCCCTATCCCTGACATGTTATGAGTCAGGAGCCGGGGCGGACTGGGACTACAAATCAGCCTGGGACTCTCGACCGACCCACGCCAAGTAAATACCGCTAGTGAATTGTTGACGGGGGGGGGGGTGCTAGTGACTTATCCGACCGGCCCACATCGTCCGACTGGCACACTTCAGTACCGGCCCATTGGCCAGTCCGCCCCTGATAGTATGTATCGATGATGCATGTCTGTTAAATTGGACAACATTTGAGTTTCTTAAGTCACCATGTGGAGTTTACATTCACTCTTTCATAGCAAAATACATAGTTTGTATTTTGATGCCTATTAAACGTGTCCATTTACTAGCCTCATAAGATTTTGGTAGAAGTTGAAAGAAACATTTATTAAATTCATAGTTGGGTGCTGACATTCTTCCTCATGCCTTTAATTGGCATGTGACTTAAATTATCCTGCTACCAGTTGTGTGAAGCAGTGTAAAACCAGCAGAAGGAATTTTTATCTTGCTTACTAACAACAAGTGTGGGCCTTTTCTAGGCATTTTATGACTATTGGAGTGTGATTGGTTGGTAGTAGTTGGGTTCTGGCAAGCTGGGTTTCTCAAGTGCTGGAGTGAAGGATGGGAGAGAGAACCGTAGCACAACCCTTGAGAACCCTATCCTCGATGCCATTGAGGAAAACTCTATCCACATTGTCTCATGTGGTCTCCCTTCAAGGATTGATTTCAACATAGGCACACTACTTATTGACTTTATGTGGTTCAAACGCTTATGTCTTAGTTCTTCTGGTTTAGCACTAGCAACATTCAAATAATATATTTTATTAGAGAGCATTTACAGCTACTCTGCGATGATTGCATGGTTTTTCAGTTCGACATCCATCCTCTGTTAGTGACTGGCGGATGATGCATGACAACGGCCCAAAATCTGTTTAGAGTCTTGTGTTATAGACGGCACCTGCTATGAGGAACTATGAAAATTACCGAAATATATCAGCAGCGAACATTTTCTATTTAGTTTGTTAACATCAGGCATGAGAATCACTCACCTTTCGGCGAAATTCGCCGTTTTGAATCCAAAATAGGTCGTTTGTGTGATTCATGTAGATCTGCAATAAAAATATTTTTGGGGTATGGGGGGGTCTGGGACCCGGAATAATCTGCGGCCGCGAGCTGTTATGTACCATCATGACACGCATGGTGTTCTTTTTTTATATATTATAATGCAGCGCGAGCTGTGTGCTCGAGTCTTCCTGCCTGTCGGCTCTGCTGCTCCGCGATGATGGTCTAACTTCAGCAGCCACAGCTACGGGTGCGTTCGTTAATATTAACTGTGCGGTCCGGAGTCACTGTGGCACAGACTGGACCGCTGGTGAACAGCTGTTACAACAGGCCGTTCAGGTGTTCGGAGCAGAGCTCCCTGTCGGAGCGCAGAGCGTGATGTGCACTGAAAAGTGTTTCTGTCGCAATATTATCGTTGAGCTAGCTAGCTAGCTAGCTAGCATACATTGTCACTATCTGCTAACGTTAGCTTTAGCCTTCGTTTTCTAATAGTTTTTTTTTCATAGGCGATAAACGGAGGTGGTATAAGTATAGATATTGTACTTGAGTAAAAGTAGAAGCACTCAGATATTGTACTAGAGTAAAAGTAGAAGTACTCAGATCTTGTACTTGATTAAAAGCAGAAATACTCATATCTTGTACTTGAGTAAAAGTAGAAGTACTCAGGTCTTGTACTTGAGTAAAAGTAGAAGTACCAGAGTGTAGGAATAGGAATACTCTGTTAGTAAAAGTACTGCATTCAAAATGTTCCTCAAGTAAAAGTAGAAAAGTATTCTCATCAAAATATAGTGAAAGTAGCGACAGTAAAAGTAGTCGTTGTGCAGATTGGTCCATTTCAGAATAATATATATGATATGTTTTATAATGATTGATCATGAAAGTGTTCTCAATGCTGGTAAAGGTGCAGCTAGTTTGAATGAATTTGTAGACTGCAGGGTAGCTTGTGGATTTACTCCAGGTGGAACTAAAGTCTGATTCAACACTTTTTTAAACTTTATTTTCCTTTTTCTTAAACAACACATACAGTATCAGTTTCAGTGACAAAAAATTGCAGGTTGTCCATTTTTTTGTTAACCCCCCCACCCCCTACAGAATAAGACAAGATTAATTGTACAAAAATATTTTTGAAATAATAAACAAACAGATGGTACAGACAGCACACATACACATAAAATAAATGGCAAGGTCGAGATACATGTTAATCATGGTTGACTACAGAGAATCTGTGTTCTAATTCAGTTTTTTTTTATAAATATAAATCAGTTAGGGAAGAGTAGGCAGTTTCAAACTTTCCATGTAAGTTAAAAATGGTTGCCAGGTCCTATAGAATTTACAAGTGGAGCCACCCAAAGTACACTTTATTTTCTCCATGTGTAGAAACATCATAAGCTCTGTCACCCAGTGGACATGAGTGGGAGACGCCTCCTGCTTCCACCTCATAAGTATAAGTCGCCTCGTAATTAGGGAAGCAAAAGCAACAGCGTTTGAATAATGTCTGGAAAGGACAATGTCGTCCGGGACGACTCCAAAAATTGCAGTAAGAGGAGAAGGGGTATATTTTACTTTAAAGATCTTAGAAAACGTATCAAATATAGATGTCCAATAATTATGAAGATTTGGACATGTCCAGAAAGTATGGATGAGGGACCCTGTTACTGACTTACATCTGTTGCATAAGGGATCCACCCCTTGATACATCTTTGCTAATTTTTCCTTTGATAAATGAAGGCGGTGTAATACCTTGAATTGGAGAAGGCCATGTCTGGCACAAATTGAGGAAGAGTGAACTCTTTGAAGGATGGACTGCCAATTATCATCTGTTATTTCAAATGCTAGATCATCTTCCCACTGAGATCTGATTGTCGAAAGAGAGGGAGAATGCAGGGAGGAAAGTACATTATACAACACCCTAATTACTCCTCTATTCTGCACATTTATTTCAAGAATTCTGTCTAAGGTTGTTTCCGCTGGTTTATTTGGAAACTGCGGGTATTTGCTACGTGTGAAATTTCGAATTTGGAAATATCTGAAAAGATGGCCGGGTGGAATACAAAATGTTTCTGTCAACTGACTAAATGAGGCAAATACCTTGTTTATATACAGATCTTCAAAACTACGTATTCCCCCATTATTCCAGATCTTAAAATGAAGTTCTACCGCAGTAGGCCGATTCAATAAGAATCCAAGCTGGTGTCTCTGTAGAAGGAGCACTTAGCCAATAGAGCATACTCCGTACATTCACCGCCCAATAATAGAATTGGAAATTGGGTAGGGCTAGCCCTCCTGATTGTTTTGTTCTCTGAAGGAAATCTTTACGAATCCTAGGGGTTTTATTATTCCAAATAAATGCAGAAATATATTTGTCCAGAGTATTAAAATACTTTTTTGGTATAAAAGTTGGTATACATTGAAACAGATATAAGAATGTAGGTAGGGTGTTCATTTTTACTACATTGATGCGTCCAATTAGCGATAATGGGAGATTGCCCCATCTCTGAAAATCTTTCTTAGTACGTTCAAGAAGGGGGTGAACATTTCCTCAAATAACTTTCTATACAGATTAGTAACCTTGATGCCCAGATACACTCATGTAATCAGTTTTTACCTTAAATTGAAATGTTTCAAATGAAATTCCTCTGGCTTTAGAGTTTATGGCGAGTTGTTCACTTTTGTTTACATTTAATTTATAACCTGAGATACTACCAAAATCCTGAAAAACTGCAAGTGCATGGGGAAGAGAGCTTATAGGGTCAGAAATGTAGAGTAAAAGATCATCGGCGTATAATGACACTTTGTGCTCCTTGCTTGCCCGTTGGATTCCTTTAACTCTGTTGTCAGTTCGTAGTTTAATTGCTAATGGTTCAATACATATTGCGAATATAAGTGGAGATAAGGGGCATCCTTGTCTGGTCCCACGATTGAGAGGGAAATACTGGGAGTGCGTGGCATTTGTCCTAACCCGAGCCATGGGTGAGTTATATAGGAGTTTTATCCATGAAATAAAATTCTGGCCCAGTCCAAATTTATCGAGGGTGTAATATAAGTAATCCCATTCCACCCGGTCAAATGCTTTTTCAGCATCTAGCGATAAGGCTATCTCAGGTAGTGGGGACGATGGGGTATACATAATATTAAAAAGCCTACATAAATTGAAAAAGCCCTGTCTACCCTTCACAAATCCTGTTTGGTCTGAAGAGATAATCGAAGGCAGATACTGTTCAAGTCTGAGAGCAAGCGTTTTTGACAATATTTTAAAATCAACATTTAAGAGCGATATTGGGCGGTATGAGGAACATTCTAGTGGGTCTTTATTTGGTTTCAAAAGAAGTGAGATTGTTGCTTGCTCAAGTGTAGGGGGGAGACATTTTGAGTTAAAGCATTCTATATACATTTCTCGTAAAAGTGGCAATATGCTCTCACTAAATGCTTTGAAAAATTCAACGGAAAACCCATCTGGGCCTGGAGATTTTCCACTTTGCATTGACTTGATGGCCATTTTAATTTCTTCCAGGGTAATTTGATTTTCTAGTTTACCTTTACTATGCGAGTCCATGGTCGGAACTGGCAATTTATCAAAAAATGTGTCCAATAACTCAGGTTTGTTTAACGAGTCAGATTTATAAAGGTTAGAATAGAAGTATTGAAAACTCTCATTTATCTTTTCTGGCTCTTTTGTAATATGTCCAAATTGTGTTTTGATTTCAGGGATTATATGTGTAGATTCCGATTTACGTAGCTGGTGGGCTAACAATTTGGAAGCTTTTTCCCCATGCTCATACCATAATCGTCTAGACTTTAGCAGCATTTTTTCAGATTGTTCAGTTGAAAGTAGATTAAATTCTGTTTGTAAATTAAGCCTTTGCTTGTAAAGATCTGGAGAAGGAGTGGCTGAGTGTTGATGATCTAATTTCATTATGGCATCAGTTAATTCAATTAAACGTTTTTGTTTTTTAGTAAACGAACAGTAAGAAATTATATGGCCCCTTAAGAACGCCTTCAAACTTTCCCAGATGGTACTATAAGTAACATCAGTAGTTATATTTGTTTTGAGAAAAATATCAATCTGCTTCGAAATGTACTGAACCAATCCCTCATCAGATAGCAAGAGAGCGTTAAACCTCCATGAATAAACTGAGTTTTGATTTGGGAAACTGAGCTCTAAAACCAGAGGACTATGATCAGATATCACAATACTATTATATGTGCATGCTTTGACATTAGATAATAGCTTTTTGTCAACAAAAAAATAATCAATACGCGAATACGTTTGATGCACTGGAGAAAAAAAGGAGTATTGCCTAGTCGATGGAAAAAGAAATCGCCAAGCGTCAACAACCCCATAGGTATCCAAATATGACTGTAAAACTAGAGAGGACTTTGAGACTGGCGAGGCTCTTGTGGAGGAACGGTCTAATGCAGGATTCGTGATCGTATTCATGTCACCCCACAGTATTAATTGGTGAGTATCAATACAAGGTAATGAGTGAAGAAATGTTCGAAAAAAATCACTATCATCACAATTGGGGGCATACACATTAGCTAAAATTAGAGGGGTGTTAAATAATGAGCCCACCACAACTACATAACGGCCACTTGGATCAGCGGTTACATCAGAGACCACAAACGGAGTTGATTTATGAACAAGAATCGCAGTACCCCTAACCTTATTATTCAATTTAGAATGAAACATTTGTCCCACCCAATCTCTCTTAATTTTAGGATGATCTTGAATTTTGAGGTGTGTTTCTTGGAGAAACGCAATGTTCACTTTGAGTTGTGAGAGATGGGAGAATACTTTGTTACGTTTGGTTGGGTGATTAAGTCCTCTAACATTCCAGCTGATAAGATTAATATTGCATACACCCTTTCTTAAAGTTGAGGAAGTAGGAACTGCCATCAACATTTACCGGAGGGGGAAATATGAAGAATAACGTGGTACTTTTGGTGATACATTTGAATTAGCATCGCAACTATAGTCAACCTTAATACAACAAACAGAGACCAAGTAAAAACAGACAGAAAAAAAACAAAAAGTAAAAACATCAACCCCACCCTCCCCATTATCCTCAGTATCATCCTCTTTAGAGAAACGACACAAGACTCCCAAAGCTTCCTAGCTTTCCCTGAGATCAATACACACTCCTAACCTCAAACACTGTCCCTTTATTAATAATGTGTTTGAACTATAATCCTTAGGCTAAACCAATGACTATATTCATGCAATACACTAATAAAGAGAGTCAACAAAACGGAGAGAAGAAAAACAAAAACATCAGCAAATGTAGGTGAAAATAACAATACAAATAAAAAGGACACCTTTAAATCACAGCCATACCTTGCGATTACAGTGTAAAACAACTGTGGACTTGCAACGTGGTTACCCGGACCCGGTGAACAAAAGCGAGCACACTACAGCGAGACCTGCCCTTTAACCCTGTGACGTCGGTTTGTTGACAAAAGGAGCTTTAGCAAAAGAGCTAACAGATAACCCGGCAACCAGTTCCACAATTATGCCCTATATAACACCAAATAACTGAATTTTAGAACATGGGTGAAATCAAAAGCGTACCTCACTTTAAAGAATAAAAATGTACACCGGTAATTAAATCCAATCCAATGAATGGAAATAATGTGACAACTAAACGTTAATGCGGGTTGCTGCTTTACAACGTTTCCAAAAAGTAAACAGACTCACGTCGGGCTTAGGCTTCAGCTGAATCAATTGAGAGGACCGTTAATAAGGTCCTTGAAATAATTAGTGAGTAGTTTACAATTAGCTTCTTTTTTCCCTTCTCTCCAACTCACATTCAGGCTGGTCGGAACTTGGCCATGACAAAGTCCTTTGCCGCTTGCGGGTTTTCAAACATCTTCGTCTGCCCGTTAAAGGAGATCCGAAGACGAGCTGGATACAGGAGACCGTACCGGACACCCTCTTCTTTACGCAGGAGTTATTTCACTTCGTTGAATGCCGCTCTGCGTCTGCTCAGGTCGGCGCTGTAGTCTGGGAAGATGAGGATCTGTTTTCCTTGGAACTCCAGCCGTCCCTTCTGCCTGGCCAGGCGCTGAATCCGCTCCTTCACCTGAAAGTAATGAACCCGAAGGATGAACGGGCGCGGTCTGTCCCCCTCTCGAGGAACCTTAGCTGTAGCCCGATGAGCCCTGTCCAGGATCGGGGGCTGCTCTAAGCCGTTAGGACCTCCGAGAACCTCGTGTAGGAGTCCGGCGATAAACTGTGTAGGGTTTCCCTTCTCCAAACCCTCTGGCACTCCTATGATACGTAAATTGCACCGTCTTCCCCTGTTTTCTAAGTCATCTGTCTTCTCCTGTAGCTTCTTGTAGTCACTGTTCAGGTTAGCGTAACGCGTCTCCATTGCCTGCAAGAGGGCATCAAAGCTGTTCAGCCCTTCTTCGTGGGCACGTAGTTTGTCATGGCATTCATCCAGAGCAATTTTTAGCGGAGAGATGGCCCGTTTAATCTTCACGGAGACAGTTATTCTCTTCTTGAATAACTTCCTTGACAATCTCACGGAATGCCTGTAGCATGCTAGCGTCCACACTGCTCTTGCTAGTAGCTTTAGCCTCCTCGTTGCTAGCTTGTCCGAATTTTAGCTGTTTTGGGGGCATCTTGTCCAAATAATGTTCCAAAAATAAAACGTTAAATATTTTGTTGACTCTCCAAATACTAAATTAACTAACACTCAATCAAATGTAAAGCCAATTATAGCTTAAGTTGTTAAAAAAAAGTGGGACCTCGTGTTTCACACGTCTACTCCATGGCGTGCCCTCGTAATCTCCCTGATTCAACACTTGATTAGATTTCACATCATTCATCCAGATCTGTGAAGTAACTAAAGGTATTACATACATGTAGTGGAGTAAAAGTACACCATTTACCTATGAACTGTAGAGGAGAAGAAGAACAAAGTAGCAAAACATTGAAATACTTAAATAAAGTACAAGTATCTCAAAAGTGTACCCAAGTATAGTACTTGAGTTTATGAATTTAGTTACTTTACACCAGATGCCATAAAGATAGAAAGACTCAGGCTTGCACAGAGGCATGACAATAGATTTTCTAAATGCTCAACAGTGCTGCCAAAATTATAAACTGACTGCTACACAATTAAAATAAATGCTTTTATATATTTCTATTAGATGTGACTCTTTACCATTTCTGTTATTATTAACACTGCTGCTTTAGTTGTTTTGACTGCTAAAATCCTCTGTTATTCCTCATTTTAAAGCCGATATTCCGTGGGGTCGGGGGGCTTGGGTCCTTGTCACCTTTTCCATACCTGATGAGTTTGCATCCCTGATAATACTTAGTAAGGAGGTCATAATATTTTTGACTCATGGCTGAAGTTAAGTTTCTCCAGCTCTCCCCAGGTTGGCAAAAAAATGCATCTCAAAATGCCTCAGATTGATGCTTTAAAATATGGAATATTCAAAATGTTCTTCCGGGGGAGCATGCCCCCGGACCCCCCTGGACGGATAATATCCTTCTCACCTTTTTCACCCCTGACCCGTTTTCATGCCTGATTGGAATGTACTTGGTGTTGTTGTAGGTCAAATAGTAATATGCTGTATAATCAATAAGTTGTTCAGAATCTCCCAAAAAATTGGCTTGAGCTAGGGAGGGAACTTCCACCTCATAAGCTAAATAATGATCATTCTATTCAACTGTAGAGAGGCTGGCATTCAAAACAGTACATTGACGTATTTACAATATAAATGTTTTTCACAAGTCCAAACTCTGGAATGTTATTGTTGACATTAGAAATAACCAAAGTCTTTCCACATGTATACTTATTTCCATATTGCATAATCCACGGTACTGAAACAATACATTCAACTTGCTCTATTCCAAGAATAAGTCTTTCATTTTTCCTTCAACATAGTTAACATTGTTCACCTCAGAGACTGGGCCCATTTGAAATTCACCTGAAAGAATTAGATGTTTCTCATGAACATTCAGGCTACATTCGTATAGTTGGTTGTGCTTCACAAGGGAGGGAAGATGCAGAAGGTAATGCTGCTTAGGTATGATATTTACATCTGGAAAAAGTTGTTTGAAATGTTTTAGGTGTTGCTCTATTAGAAGCTTTAGCCTTGAGAGAGTTGAAAGAGCAATAATAGGTGAAAACAGAATTTTGACAATCTCCAATAACTTAAGCAGCATTTTTGTGTATTCATTTTCTCCAACTGTGTCAATGAGAAATGGCAGGATCTTTAACAAGATCAGCATCTGCCCAGCAGACTGTTTCAGTTTATTGTCATTTGATGACAGTGTATTTACTGATAAATTGTTATGAAACAACGTCAAATCATCCTGGGAGAGCAGGTTCTCTAGCGGGTTTCAGAGTCCACACAGGTAACTGGAAGAGGATCACCTTCTGTTGGAGAAGAAGATACAAACTGTCAATATTCTGAGGAAGTAACTTTTAAAAATGTAGTGGTAGGCTGTAGGTTACACACATGTGAAGAACTATTTATTAGATCAGATTAAATAATATTCTTAACAAAAGCAAAGGTAAAACACGGTTTAATCACGGTTAAATCTTTGAAATAGCTTGGTGGTGTGGCAAGTGAAAACACCATATATATATATATGTGTGTGTGTGTGTCGCCCATGTTAATGGATGGGCTTTTTCTGAAGTGCATTTTGATGCATAAAATAGCAGTCAAAGCATGTAGTAAGCTTCATTTTAATTTCTCAACAGTAAAGTACAAGTAGATGATGCAGTGTGAAAATTATGCAGTTAGTTATTTGTGTTGAATTGATATGATTTTTTGAAAGGTATTATTGCCTCTATTACTATATTATACGTTTTTAGCCAGGCCTTCATTTGAGCTTCAATCTGAAATGATGTATTGATGGCGTAAAAGTCATTATTGCCTTCTCCTCTAGCACATTCACAGCCAAGCCGAAATGTCCAGTGGAACCTATATTTAAGCCTAAATGTTTATAAAACATAATTAGTCATTATTTATTGTGCTTAATGCTTGACTTTTACTTGCAATAGTGTGTTTCTATAAATACAAATATTCTAGGCTGTATATCAGGTCTGTTTATCAGACTTGATAAGAGAACAATATTGTCCTGTCACTCTCTGCCCCCCATCGCCCCTCCCCCCTGCACCGGCCTGTTACAAAAAAAGTGCAACATTGGAGAAAGGTTAATGTTAATGGATGGGCTTTTTCTGAAGTGCATTTTGATGCATAAAATGGCGGTCAAAGCATGTAGAAAACTGAATTTGAATTTCTCAACAGTAAAGTACAAGTAGATGATGCAGTGTGAAAATTATGCAGCTAGTTATTTTTGTTGAATTGATATGATTTTTTGAAAGGTATTATTGCGTCTATTACTATATTATACGTTTTTAGCCAGGCCTTCATTTGAGCTTCAATCTGAAATGATGTATTGATGGCGAAAAAGTCCCTAACCCTAACCGTAGTTCTTACAGTCTATGAGTGGAACCTATATTTAAGCCTAAATGTTTATCAAAAATACTTATACTTATTCATTATTTATTGTACTTAATGTACTTAACTTAAAATACTTAAATTATTGTACTTTTACTTGCAATAGTGTGTTTCTATAAATACAAATATTCTAGCATGTGAAGAATAAATGCAATGTCATGAATATTGTGCTCCGCCCCTCCGTGACACCTTGGGGGGGATTGACCCTCCCCCCACCTTTGCGCGTGACCGTGGCATGAGCTGAAGACTCTAACTGTTCATCATTCTGGCTGTACATTTGAAGACTTCACCACCAAATTGTGAGACAGCACATGAAAATTCAAAGGTAATGATTATTTTTCTTTATTTGTAATAGTTTACGAACAAAAGGTCTATTTCTGTACAGTTGACAGTGAAGGAAAATAGGCTAACCCCAGCAAACAGAGCTGTCCTCAACACTTAATGTATTATATAATATAGCCGTTATGTATGTTGTTTTTTGAACTGCAGATGTTTTTAATAAAAAAATATCTACTTTTTAATGGTTACTTAATATAATGACATATTAAATGATGAGTGATATACAGCCTATAATAAAAAACACTTTACCCAGTTTTCTGTACAAACATGCAGCAGCTGTTTCAAGTGTCACGTCACAATTAAAGCAGTATAATTAATAACAGAAGTAACATCCAGGGGACACCTAATAATGAATGTGGTAACAACAGTGCATTAGAAGGTGCTTCACCATAGACTGTAGGCCTATATATAAATGGACGTAGTGTCCGTGACGTCACCCATAGGATTCTGTAGAGTTGCCGTGAAGCCCTTAGTAGGCGGAGTCGGCCACTAACGGCTCGACTGTGACGTCAGAGTCTAATCCCGGGACCTGCTGCCTTCGAACTGGAAGTAAACAGAGCTAGCTCAGGCTAAGAAGCTAAGCTAACATGAAATACATGCATACCAAGTTACTGATAACAGTTTAGTTTCCCTATATAAACGTTACATTCATAATCAAATGAGACAATCTGTAAGAGAATTAGCTATATTTTGTTATTCTTAATGCTTGTCATTCACACGTTGAGAAAAGACGGACTCCACCGCCCGGACCTAACGGAGGCGCAGTGGGCTAGCTCCGGGACGCCGGCTGGAGCTAGCCCCCTGCGGCTCCGTTAGCTCCGGCGGCCACCACTGGGATAATTGGGTCCCCTATTAACATTTGCTCCCGTTTAGCATTATGGGCGCCATAGCCATCGACTATAAAAGTCTTACCCAAGGCTGAATCATAAACTAAAATGTATATGTATGTATAAAGGGTTACGTCCTTAGCTGGCTAATAAGTAGCAAGCTAAGCTACCAAGCACACAAACACCTGCGAACGGGGTTAACATGTATAATATTATCATTTTAGACTTCTTGGAAGTTCTGTTAGTACATTCAAGCGCACAGCACAACATTTTAATTGTCTGGTATTTGTAACAATATTCCCTAAAAGGTACCATCACCACGAACACGGCAAAAGGGTCACGTACAGTAACTACTGTCACTACCATAGACTGTATATATAAATGGACATAGTGTCCGTGACGTCACCCATAGAATTCTGCAGAGTTGCCGTGAAGCCCTTAGTAGGCGGAGTCGGCCACTAACGGCTCGACTGCGACGTCAGAGTCTAATCCTGCCTGCTCCAAATAAGGGCAAAGAGGCGGAGCCGAGGGGGGACCTGCTGCCTCCGAACTGGAAGTAAACAGAGCTCGCTCAGGCTAAGAAGCTAAGCTAACATGAAATACATGCATACCAAGATACTGCTAACAGTGTAGTTCCCCTATATAAACGTTACATTCATAATCAAATGAGACAATCTGCAAGAGAATTAGCTATATTTTGTTATTCTTAATGCTTGTCTTTCACACGTTGAGAAAAGACGGACTCCACCACCCGGACCTAACGGAGCCGCAGTGGGCTAGCTCCGGGACGCCGGCTGGAGCTAGCCCCCTGCGGCTCCGTTAGCTCCAGCGGCCACCACTGGGATAATTGGGTCCCCTATTAACATTTTCTCCCGTTAAGCATTATGGGCGTCATAGCCATAGACTATAAAAGTCTTACCTAAGGCTGAATCATAAACTAAAATGTATATGTATGCATAAAGGGTTAGCTGGCTAATAAGTAACAAGCTAAGCTTCCAGCACACAAACACCTGCGAACGGGGTTAACATGTATAATATTATCATTTTAGACTTCTTGGAAGTTCTGTTAGTACATTCAAGCGCACAGCACGACATTGTAATTGTCTGGTATGTGTAACAATATTCCCTAAAAGGCACATTCACCATGAACACGGCTAAAACTAAAGGGTCAAGTACAGTACTATGACTAACTAACGTTGTAGCCTCTATGGTTGCAGCCTAACAGAGTGGACAAGTTGCTGTTACAGTAGCTGACAGTGAGGCATGTACGTGTCCATCAACGTGACCACGCCCTAATTTATGCAAAAACTTTAAGACCTAATATAAATAAAAGGGTCGTGTTAGAAAACAATTCACTCACAGATTCATAATCATGAAGGTGGAATCTAACTATAACTAACTATATACTAATAATATGTATTGCATCCATGGGTAGAAACATGTTTTTTTCTGCTGTAAATGTGGGCATTTTAACATGGGGGTCTATGGAAATTGCTCTTTTCTGCAGCCAGTCCCTATCGGCCCATGTATGAACTGCAGTGTGTGTCACTTCCGTATTGGCTTCCCGGCTGTTCCCCAGAGTTTGCCGCTTGGTCACTACCCGATCTGCAGCTCTGCCCGATCTGCAGTGCGCATGTGCGAGATGGTCCCCCATAGGACAACTCCAGACGGCAACGCAAGTAGGACAACATTGACACAGTGGCTTTTGGCAAAACTCGAAAAATAAAACGAGAGAGATAAGTTATTGTTATTACAACGTGACTTCACTATTATTTAACAACTCTTTTTATTGGGTTATTTTATTTGGGGTTAAGTACATTGTCAGAATAAGTTAGAAATGGATTTAACTTCTGTTAGACAGCTATCATACTGAATAAATATTTACTTTGAATGTGTGCAAAAATGTATGGCATATACAGTAGCTGTCTAACAGAAGTTAAATCAATTTCTCACTTATTCTGACAATGTACTTAACCCCAAATAAATAAATAAATGAACTTTGCTAAAAGCCACTGTGTCAAGTGTCCATCTTGGGTTGCCGTCCGGACTTGTCCAATATGGCGGACCATCTCGCACATGCGCAGTACCGATCGGGCAGGGGGACAGTGACAACTACAGTGACAGTGACAACTACAACTAACTAACGTTGTAGCCTCTATGGTTGTAGCCTAGCAGAGTGGACAAGTTGCTGTTAGCTGACAGTGAGGCATGTACATGTCCATCAAAGTGACCACGCCCTAATTTATGCAAACGCTTTAAGGCTTAATATTAACAGATGAGTTGAGAAAAAATGCACCCCCCACACAGTAGTCATGAAGGGGGAATCTAACTATACAGAGAATATGTTTTTTTGAACCACGATGTAAACATGTTTATTTCTGCTGTAAAGTTGGGCATTTTAACATGGGGGTCTATGGAAATTGCTCCCTTCTGCAGCCTGCTCCTACTGGCCACTAGATGAACTGCAGTGTGTGGCACTTCCGTATTGGCGTCCCGGCTCTTCCCCAGAGTTTGCCGCTTGTGCTACACACACACAAGGGAGAAAGTTTGATCACACATTTGATCATGAGTCTGTGTATCTACGGAACATTTGTTTTTCTTTATTAAAAGAGGCTTTTTTGCTTTTTATCTTACTAAAGATAGCAGAGAAACATGCATTATGTACTATGGAGGGGACTTCAGACAGGATTATTCAAAAAGTATACAGTAAAAGTGCTTCATTTTATTTCTGGTAGCAGTCAAACTAGTACTGAGACCAACAGTGTCAGTTTTATTAACCTCTTAAGCCCGAAGGTCCCCCCAGTGGACCCCTCCCACCGTTTTTTTTCGAGACTATGTCTCAGGGCTTCTTAACATTTATGAAACTATTAATGTTTCATACCCTTTTAAAGGTAAGAAACTCCGCTAACTGACAATAAGAACAATTGTTAGCTAAAAAAAACACAAGAGTAATACCAAGCCTTTGAATTAGCATTGAGCAAAAAAAATGCTAACTAATGCTAACGCTTTTTTACACAGAACTCACGGTAGAAATGCCCTTATTACTATCTTAACTGCACAAACAAGATATACGATTTAAAGCTGAGACTCCACAGATTCCACACATGTAATGTCATCACTGTACGACCTCGAATTCCTGGAGCTATCAGCTAGAAAAAGAAAGTAAACAACATCCGGTTTCAAAAATCTTACAATAATTACGTCTTACCTTTTTTGATTTGTGATCAAAAGTTGTGTTCAACCGAATAAAAACGCCGCGCAATGTCTTTGTGTCACGTAGAAATGTTTACTGATAATCCATAATCATATTTATGGCAATATACTGGGTATAAAGTTTTGCCGTCCAGGCTTGTACTTTCAGATATGTTTCGTTTGCTTCTCTATTACGTCCGCAATGGTAATGTTTACGTGGATTTGGGAACTGCCCATCGATTCTATTGGATGTAATGGTTAAGAAAAAGGTGTAAATCACCCAAATCGACCAATGGGTTCCAGAGATATGGTTCTGCGTAAAGTATAAAGAATGCCAGCCAGCTTAAATACATTACGCAGGAGACTTTACTTATTGTTTACTACGTAAGGAAGCAGGAATTGCAGGACCCAGAGCGCATGGAGCACAGAGCGGACAGCAGATAACGGAATTGCAGTTTTATTGCTTATAGATTATAGAAGAGGGACACAGCCACATTGGATATTAACCTATGGATTAACTACATCATCGTTGTTATCATTTTAATGCCATTGAAGACCAGTTTAGACCAGACAAAGAGGAAGGTGAGCCATGTTAGCCTAGCGCATTAGCGCTAGCGCCACTTGTTTTGATGTACGTTTTTGTTGATAACGTGGCGAGTTTGTATATTTCAGTGTTGAGGTGGGCACCGTTAGATTCTGTGTCTTTACGATCATAAACAATGTGTTGGATGTGCAGCTAGGATAAGTAATAAGGGAGCTAGGAGTGATTTTCGGTGCAGTAATAGGTTAGCGTTTTTCGCTCGGGGCTAATTCAGAGGCTCACTATAAGAGGATAACAGAGTAGGCCTATGTCTTTTTTGTTTTTTTTCACAACAGTTGTATTTGGATGGAATGAATACCTATAGTGATAATTCAAAGTAATAAAATGATTTTTACAGTGAAAAAGTTCAAATGGAACTGATGGTTCCCAAATTACCCAGAGGTGAGTCCGCTTGGACTTTATTTTTCTAAACCTCTCTAAAAAGGTCAAATTTCACATGTTTTGCATCAATCTTGATACAGGGTACTTATTATATGTTATAGTTTGGATTCCTAAAACTTTTAGTCAACTAGCCCATCATTCAAGGGTGGTTTTCACTATAAGTAATGGGTTTACTTATAGTGTTTATATATACATGTTTTTACTGTGTTCCATCTGAATTTACTTTAAAATAAAAACATCTATATTGATTCTGACACTTCTACATCCAACTCACAGATGTAACCTTGCTTTGAGAGAAAATATAATTAATTTACCCCTTTTAGAAGTGAAGATATAGTATTTGTTGTGTTAGTGGCATTTTCGAGCCTGAAACCTGAAAAACAGGCTCAGAAGAGGTTAAGAAAGGCACCTTGTTTTCCCTTGTCTATAATATTATCATCATTCCTTCAACCGGATACTGTAGTGCTTCAATGCAAATGTATGTTAGCATCAGAGTGCCTTTAGAAAAAATCACTTCCGACAGTTTCGCCCCACCCCTCGCTCCAATGGCCGTTAGACAATTTAGTAAGATAAAAAGCAAAAAAGCCTCTTTTAATAAAGAAAAACAAATGTTCCGTAGATACACAGACTCATGATCAAATGTGTGATCAAACTTTCTCCCTTACTTGTGTGTGTAGCACCTTATAATGCACTGTTGTTACCACATTCATTATTAGGTGTCCCCTGGATATTACTTCTGTTATTAATTATACTGCTTTAATTGTGACATGACACTTGAAACAGCTGCTGCATGTTTGTACAGAAAACTGGGTAAAGTGTTTATATTATAGGCTGTATATCACTCATCATTTAATATGTCATTATATTAAGTAGCCTATAACATTAAAAAGTACATCTTTTTTTATTTAAAAAAAAATGCAGTTCAAACAACAACATACATAACGGCTATATTATTTAATAAAATAAAAGTGATGAGGACAGCTCTGTTTGCTGGGGTTCAGTTGATGTGTAGGGTTTGAGATACACGTGTGTGTCCAGAGAGGTGAGGGAAATTCAAAAATATATTCAGTCTATGATAGTGTTGCTGTGATTAATAAATATATTGTTTATTTCAGAATACTCGATACTTGTGTTTTTATTTAATGTCTGAGGCTATTCTATGTTTAATTCATTTTATTTAAAGGAGACCTATCATGCTATATTTAAATGATATAGTGTATGACCATACCTATATAAGGTATATTTATACATTTTATTTTTCAAAATACCAAACGGATCATTTTTTAGCCATGCCTCGTTTCGCTCATTTTCGCTCTATTCCAAGCCTGTCTTTGAAAATTCTGAGCAGCAGCTGACCACGCCCCCCTGCAGAAGCGGGGGGCATGAGCCGGCGAGAGTCAAGTTACCATGCTTGCTGTGATTACGAGTGTGGAATAAACATGTCATCTCAGAGCAATGCCTCGGTTCAAGCATATTATCAATTTGATCCAGAGACTGACCCTGAAGCAGCGGAGGTTTTGGTGGAGGTGCAAACATCTCGGTTGCAGCAGGACGTTTCTGAACGGTTAGCTGACAAGCTGTTGTCCCTATTTATTTTACTCTGTTTGTTACGATGCTTGCTACTTATTCCGTTCATATTTTGGCTAATTAGCAAGAATGCAATGTGTACAGTTTGTAACTTAGAGCTTGTAACGCAAAACAGCAATACATATATATAAAGGGAGACATTCATATTTTCAGCATATATACAATGGCCTCATTGCGTTTATTAATAGTTTACAGTCCTTTTCTTCCAACATCATGCAACAACCGTTGGAAAGTTCAATAACTTAGGGTGATAAAAAGTATAACTCCAACAACACCTCAGTTGTCAGCAATGTGTGTAGTTTCATGTGTTTTTAAAAGCTCAGTTATTGACTTCTTTCTACAGGTGTACATGTGCAAATTGCGCCACGATGCCTTCTGAACGGAGAATGTGTGCTGCATGGAGATACCACAGGTAACATTTTTGATAGCTTCACTAAGTTGTCTGTTTAGAGAATACATTTTTAACATGTCATTCAATATATGTTTATCACAATGTGTCAAGACGGATGCAGTAACTTGAGGACTCTGTAACCTGTATGGTGGACCATCCTGGATTGGAGCCTGTGTGCCTGAATGTGTTCTCCCTGCAGAATGCATTGAATATTTACAGAGCTGAACATGGTGGACTACAGTTGAGGCAAATAGAGCAGTGAGTGGTTTGTTTGTTTGTTTTGACTGAAATTGTAAAACGAATGCTAATATTGTTCATGGAAATAAATACTGGTGTATATGGCTTTATGCAATTTTTCATTGTACATGTACTATTATAATATATACTACACAGCAATGGCATAACACACTCACGTGTACGACACAAAAAGTCCACACACAACCTTATGCTTTTGAAATAGGAATATTCTTTACCCATCCAAACATGAATAATCACGACACATTTTATATCAACTCGGAACTTTATTGTCAAAATCAACGGTTCTTTGAACCCATAAAAAAAACCTAAATGTACTTGTATAAATGACACTAAATATATGTTTTAATGATTTCAGGCATCACAGGTATCTAGCCTCCAGAAGCTTTGTGAGCTGGTGCTGGGGCTTCCTTGGACGCAGGATCAGAGTGGTGATTCCGGCCTGCGTTGTCCTCAGGATTCGCAGGGAGTTTCCTGATCCGCGAAATGTCTATGTTGGGTTCAGACAGCAGCCAAATTGAACCGTGTAGCATACCCGGCGATGACCTCCTCCCTGTCAGGTCGCTCATATTGGGAACACAGGTCCTCTGGGATGGGTATCTTCAGAAGCTCCTGTGTGAATGGTGCAGGGTCCACAAAGACTTGGTCGAAGATGAGGTCCATCAAGTTGGCCACGTAGCCTGTGCAACAAAAAATGTGGTTTAGATTAGTATATGCATGTAAAAAACTGAAAGTTCTTTCTAATTTTTTTATTTTAAATTTGTAAATAGTTGTATAATAAATATTTTAAACACTTACGGAATGTGGGGTCAGTGTTTACTGGTTTTGCTCTGCATTCTCCCGTCCTGGCCTTTGGGAACTGCAGTTTATACAGAGGGTTTCCAGTGGATGTAGTGGCTTGTGCACGCTCAGCGTTTTCATTGTAGTGCAGGGCTGCCAGGTACAGTCTTTCATTTCCGCCATGAGAACAAAAAATGTAAATAATAGCAAAGGATGTACAAATTGTCACTAATTAGTAAGTAACTATGGTTTATTTTACTTTCACAACATTCCAATAAATGGAAACACAACATTCTTTGGAGCAAAGCGCAGGATGACGGCATGGGATGACTCCAAAGATGAAGTCTGGTGGTGTGGGCTGAGTTTGGCCACAGCTTTCAAAATCCTCTTGGTTGAGAGAATTGTCTCCAGCTTGTGAAAGGCCGGCGTTCCTAAGAATTTGAAAATCAAAGTCATATTTGAATTGTCGTGCTTTATAGAACATCCTGTATTCAATAGTTGTCCCTTACAAATATTTATAGAGGAGTAATGTAATATGGTTTATGAACAACATACCTGCAGCCATCCATTGGTATTGCGCAATGCGCAGTGGATGAAGGCACTTAGGGAACAGGGGGTCATCATGAGAGTGGATATCCTACACGTGGTTCAGGATTAGGGGTGCAACAACTAATCGACTTAATCGATTAAAATCGATTACCAAATTAGTTGCCAACTAATTCAGTCGTCGATTCGTTGGTGACGTCATCACGTGCGTTTTACGCGCCGTTAAGCAACAACGTTATTGGTACTGGAGACATTTAAAAAATATATGTCATGTATTATTGATACAAAAACATTATATCGCAGTCTTAGTGTGGCCAGCTCGTTTATAATACGTAAAAAGACAAACAAATGCGTCTATGATGTATTTTCGATCAGACGAGATCTCTCTCCCTGGTCTGTGTGGGAGGGGGCGGGGCCGTTTACACACACGCAGCTGCTACATGTAGCAACACACTGCGGAGGTGGCGGAGAGAACGCGCTCCGAGGTGTGGTTAAACTTTACCCATCTCGTTGCTCGTTGCCAAAAGTGTAATAAGAGTTTAGCATGTCAGGGCGGTAACACGAGCAATTTGTATAAACATTTAGCAAAAGTGCTCCACATTCAGACGGAGGAATGCACCGGGTTCCACTGTCTTTCTAGCAGCTCTGTAGCCCCGTCCACGAGCAACGTTTCCACGTCAGGTGTTATGTATGCTAGCAGCAACACACGGAGTTAACTACATTATATAAACATGGGGTAATGATTTGAGGCAACTGAATTAGTTAGTTTGTTAAAGTTTCAGCTATTCTGTTTACAGTTCATCACATTATTTATTATTTGCTAAAACACTGTTGTTTCTTTTGATGTGAAATATTATTTATTTAATTTAAATGAAAAGCAATGTTCATTTTGTAAACAATTTATTTAGTTAATTTAATAATATGTATTTTTTAATCAAGTATTCATCTTTATTGTCTTCATTGTTAGTTTCCACATGCCTAAAACAACCTCAAGCTAAATCTAAAAGTTGATGGCTAAATCAGAGCGTTTGAGAAATTGTGCAAGGCATAATAGTCCGAATAGTCGATTAATCGTTTCATTAATCGATAGATTAATCGACTATCAAATTAGTCGTTTGTTGCAGCCCTATTCAGGATGGAAGTCCATTTGGCCACTCTCTCAGGCCCGGTGGTGGAGGTTGCTGCAGTCCAGTATATGTGGTTTCTTATACTCTTCACCCACCCTCGAAGTTTTTCGCAGCCTTCTCCAGTTGCTTAGAAATCCCTAATAAATACATTTAACATGTAGTTAATATACATACAAGTTTACTCAAAATAATATTCTACTGATGTGATTGTAGGAAGCCGGGTTTGTGTCTAAATAAAATAATGATCGTATTTACAATCGATTTATTTACATAGAAATTAATATAAAGAAAAATACCCTTTTCTATGTGCCAAACATCAAATAATTGGGTGATGCTGCTTTCCCTTAGGAATTTCAGAATTTGCAGATGTCTGTCCGGGACAATACAGTCCAGAGTCACACCACGTTCCTTTAACAACTCCAGACTCCTTTTCAGGCCCTCTAACCCCATGTGGTAGCTTCCACCAACCTCATTGCTCTGTTATGACACATACAAATAACCATTGATACACACATTTTAAATATAACGTGCAAACAGTGTTAAAGAAAAAAACATTGATATTTCATTTCACCCCACTTACCTGAACCAACTGGAGGTCAACGACTTTTTTGTTATTCAGGTCCATCATCGTGTAGCTTCCGAACTTTGCAGAGTGGCCTGTGAAAATATGTTTTACAGTAATTACTATTCTTTGCAGATGGTGAATTTGTATTTTTGCTTGTAGTGTTTAGCATATGTTTTTCAGGAACCATTAATTGAAGAAATCACACATAGTGAAACCCCTTTCTGAAATGTAAAATGTGAATTATATAAAACATATACGACATATATAAAACATATACGACATACCTGGAGAGTCAGCCCTCATATCACCACCAACTATCACTTTCTCCTCTGCATGGAGCTTCTGTAGCATGCCTTCCTGTGATTTTTGCCAATAAGAAACAATCTCTGGCTCAATGAACATCCTGGCATGCCTTCGGAAGGTGTTGTATTTGCATACTGTAGCTGCATATTCATTGGTTTGAAGACCTAATGGTTGAAAGAAAACAGCAAGAATACATTTTAATCTCAAAGATCACCTGTAGATTTGTTGACGAGTCGTTGGACGAGAACCTGGAAAGTGCAAATGAGCTGCCCTTTTTTTAAACAGGGAAAGAGCTGAGCATGTCATTAGGGGTGCTTACTCTACAGTGCCCCTTTCACATCTCTTCTCTTTCTCCACACCACCCTCGCAAAAGAGCTTTACATATTAGCATGGGTCGTTACCTAACAGTGCCCTATTCCCACCTTTTGTCAGTCTTGTTATTGTTACCTTGTCCTATCTTATGCAACAACAACATTTGCATTTTCAAACATTGGCAAAACAATCTTCTGCAGTTAATTTACCTTTGAAAGTTTGTAGAAAGATGCTCCGTTGACATATGTTGCAACTGATAGCTGCAGGTTTCCAACTGGAGTACTCCCAAGAACAGGCTGGCTATTCCAGTTTCTTGTAAACTGACAATGGGGGCACAGCTGCTGCACTGATATGAATGTACCGATCCTTCTGGTTTGTACATCACACACACGCTTGCACACAGGACATGATTCAAAAAGCTCCATGAGGCAGGTCTCATACACGATGTATGTGTTGATCCGTGTGTTGAACAAAACCCCACCCAGACGGGTGGGGTTTTGTTCTTGACCACTAAAACAAAAAAATAGAAGTTAAGATCCATCACACAGATTGTTGCTTTAGAGATCTTTGGTGTTTCCCTATTATCAATGTTTAAATTATATACAGCAAAAAATACAATACATAGACAAACTCACACATAGTGATATTTCAGTAACTTACGACATGGCTGTTGTTTCTGTAGCATTTTTTATGGATTCTGCTGGATCATAAGTTGCATCCTGGCCTTCGGAAATGACCAAAGAAGAGCTTCCCTCAAATGGATGTTCGTATTCCTCTTCAAGGTCTACACGGGGCCTCTTTGGTGGTCTCTTTATGGGGGTGGATGTTAAAAAGGGCACTGGCACTTCCAACGGAAGTGTTTCGACACCAACGCTTCTGCAGGGAATTTTAGCCTGGACAGCTGTAACATAATTGTATTTGACATTAAAAACAAAACAAAAGATAAAACTAAAATATTTTACAACAATTAGAAGCACACAAATTAAAGGCTACAACATCAGAATGTCAAGATGTATCCAAAGAACATTTGAAAAACGTGCTTCTAACCTGTAATTCGATGTGAACCAAGAGTCCTCGAGGATAGCTGTGTACGAACAGTACGGTACTTGGGTGGGTCAGTCTGACATGCAGAATCTATCATCACAGGTAATCTGCTGGTAGAATGTGAGGTGCTGGCCTGTAAAGAAGAAAACATAGTTAGAACAAAATCATCTCAACTTAATAGTCAGGATGAGAAAATACTATTTGGATAAATATAGTCTGAAATCCCAAAAGATGGGGGCTAAAACTCTCTATTTAGCAAAGCTCTTTGCTTAGCCTTTTTCAATCTGAGTTAGTTTTGAACCGTAACGTGCATGCTGTGTTTCTGACTCAACACAGATGATGTGTTGGAGAGGGGCTGAGCTCAGTAGACTGACTGTAATGAGTGCTAGCCACTAATTAGCCTGTTGCTAGAGGTAAGGCCTCGTCAACAACAACAGACCAACGGGGCTTTAGCTCCGTTTTACTCGTGATGTGTGTCCCCCCTCGCATACATACACACAGTGTTGTATCTTAACACACCCCCATTTATATTCATGTGCGCAAACAAGTAAACATACAAAAGCTTTTACATATAACGCTGGAAAAAACGGCACTTGCCTACAGAAGATTACGTTTGTTATTATAACTTACTCAATATGATTTTAGAGGATACAAAATACTAATAAATAGGAGAATAAATACTTGTGTTATCAGCTAGGGCGTGGCTTTACAGCCTTCACACAGATCGCCATTACGGCAGTATGTCTGAACATGTTAGCAAATGCCTGATAATTAAAATAAAAGACAAAGCAAAGACTGCGGAGCGTAAAAAAATAAAATGCTACAAAAACATATAAACACCTAACCGATTACTATTTGGGTTTGAGGCGACATTGATACGGCGAAGCTACATGCTACATACTACACGCTATAGATAGCTTTATCAGGAAAAACACCGCTAAATAAAAACGTACAGCTTCAAAATTGGATGTGTCCTCACTGGCCTGGTCCCGGATGGTTTGTATTGATCCCGGGTTTAGCATTACTTTGGAGACATATCCGTGTTGGACTTGAGACAAGTTCATAAACATGTCCGTCGTAAAATGTTTGGAACACACAAACAGAAATCTGCCGTGGTCTTCTGGCACATGTCCCTTGAAAATGAAGTCTAGCCACAGATTATTTTCTTTTTCCACTGATGGCATTGCATGCAGTCCCCTGTCTCGAGTCTTGCAGCCAACAACAGCACAACGTAACTGTCTTAGACATCCTGGCAAGAGCAGGCCAAAACACAGATGTGGGTTGATTTAGCCTGCCGATAGCCTATATGCGAATGAGAGGTTTGGCAATGCACGTGGCCGTGGCTCATTCCCCTGATAGGTGGAGAGTTGACCAATAAGCGGAGCACCTCTTTGTGACGTAGAAAAGTGTTGAAATCTGGATCCGTTTTTTTCAGATCCGTTGCAGCCCCTTTTTTAGAGATTTGGCTAAGGAGGAAAATAGAGAGGGTTGTGTTTTCTGACACTTGGTGAGTTCCCTGGAACACCGGGTACACATATTCATGTATGAAAGATGTACAAAGGTGCATTTTGCATGATAGGTCCCCTTTAATTGAGTCATATCATCATGGAGCCTACATTTTTGTCAAATCAAGCCAAGTTGTGAATGTAATTAAAAGTAAATATATAAGTTGTCATAAACAGTGTTATGTTCTTCTGAAATCATAACATCTAGCTGTATAAAAACAATGGACTGCTGATGCCTCTCGGCCTCCTGTCATATTTAATTGACTTTTCTTTAAAATGACCACAACGAGGAAAGCAGAGCTAGACCGGACCGTACCCTCCCCTACATTCATTTTGCCTTTTTTATCCACACTGTAGTCTGTAGTTATACTGTCACAGTCTGTTAAAAATACAATTTTTTTCCCCCGCCCGAACCCGTACAATTTGAAAAAGGAACTTGCTACTTGTAGTTTTATATTGAAGATACAATTGAAAGGGACTTACAATTGGTGGTATTTACAGGCAGTCTGGAAATGTATACCTTTATTTATGTGGTGATGTAAAGTTTAATCAAGTAACTTATCTGCATCATTTAGAAAGAAATTGATTTGCTGAGTGAAAAAAATCTTTTTTTCCCAGTTTTTCCCTCCAAGGTGGAGTTATCTCATGGAGGAAGTTAAAGTGGATCCGACAAAGACCACCTCCACTCATCAGCCACTGAACTTGAACAGCCCGTACACACTACTGGCGTCAGAAAAGCTTGAAGCTGGGCATGTCCGAGGCTTGGCGCGTTCTCCCGCCCAAGGCGACCAACAACCAATCAGGAATCTCCCGCCCGCCCTCGGCATACAAAGCAAAAAAAAGCCCGGCTGTTCTTCACTATTGCCAAAATGGATGCCGGTGTTGTAGCAATGGTAGCGTTGGTTTATTCAATATATCGCAGTAGGCCACGTAAAGTGCGTCGCTGTTGGGTACATCCGATACTCAGAAAACGTCTGCAACGGGGGGAATACCACGTTCTTGTCCAAGAGCTCCGCCTGGATGGTGAACTGTTTCAGCAGTACTTCAAGATGAGCAAAGATGTGTTCGACGAGTTGCTCGGAAAAGTTGGTCCACTGATTGCAAAGGCAGACACCCGTTTGCGTTTGTCAATCGGACCCGCCGAGCGACTCGCCATCTGCCTATCTCTGTATATAAAGAGAGAGAATGCATGCAATGGATGAATGAAGTCTGTGATTTAGTTCAGATGAAAGACATTAATTAAGATAGCTAGGTAGATGCAGTATTGCTCCCCTCTCTGTGTGTGTGTGTGTGTGTGTGTGTGTGTGTGTGTGTGTGTGTGTGTGTGTGTGTGTGTGTGTGTGTGTGTGTGTGTGTGTGTGTGTGTGTGTGTGTGTGTGTGTGTGTGTGTGTGTGTGTCTGCCTGTGGTGTAATTGTATGTCTGTGATGTGTGTGTCTGTGTCTGCCTGTGGTGTAATTGTGTGTCTGTGGTGTGTGTCTGCCTGTGGTGTAATTGTATGTCTGTGATGTGTGTGTCTGTGTCTGCCTGTGGTGTAATTGTATGTCTGTGATGTGTGTGTCTGTGTCTGCCTGTGGTGTAATTGTATGTCTGTGATGTGTGTGTCTGTGTCTGCCTGTGGTGTAATTGTATGTCTGTGATGTGTGTGTCTGTCTGTGGTGTAATTGTGTGTCTGTGATGTGTGTCTGCCTGTGGTGTAATTGTATGTCTGTGATGTGTGTGTCTGTGTCTGCCTGTGGTGTAATTGTGTGTCTGTGGTGTGTGTCTGTGATGTGTGTCTGCCTGTGGTGTAATTGTATGTGTGTGTCTGTGGTGTGTGTGTCTGCGTGGCGTATAACCTTTTTTTTTTATCTTGTATATTACTTTTTTCTCAGGTACCTGGCAACCGGTGCCTCGTACAGGACCATAGCATTCAACTACCGACTCAGCCGGGCCAGGTTGGTGGTTGAATGTGCGTTTGGCATCCTCTCATCTCAGTGGAGAATGTTCCGGCGTGTCATCACCACCAGCCCGGAGGTAACAGAGTTGTGTGTGAAGGCCACCTGTGTGTTGCACAACTTCCTCCGCAGGAAGACAATAGGAAGGTCATCATGCACACCTGTCGTCCCTGTCGTCCCAGAGTCGAGTGATGAAGCTCCAACCTTTTTCTTTCAGCCCTGTTTTTACTGATAAACCACTCATAATTTCAATATGTTTTCACATGACCAATTACAGAAGAAAGCACTTTATATATTCCGACATACATGAAGCTTCAAGTATGTTGCAACTGACAAACCACATGAACAAGTGAAGACACAGTATAGCCATAACATACTTGAAATAATGTTTTATTTGGTGAATTTGAGTGAAGTGTGTGTGTGATGAGTGAAGTGTGTGTGATGAGTGGAAACAAATGTAATGTGGATCAGCACGTGTGAACAAATTATAAAATTATAAATTGTCCTGCTGGTCCACGTCAAAAATGAGCTGGTGTACCCCGAAGCGGACTCTTGCCCTCTGTGCCCTTGTCATCCTTCTCATGGTGGGCAAGAGGCTCTTGAACAATTGCAAGTCCTCGTCCTCCTCCAGCACTGGTGGGGTTGGCTGGGCAATTGGTCTGTAATTGGTCACAGCAGACAGCAGACTTCTTTCAAACAGGGAGATCTCCCTCCCCCTCTCTCGTGTTTTCCCCCGGACCTCAGCATTCTCCTCCATGCTGACTGCTGCTGGCTGACTGGCGGGCTGGCTGGCGGACTGGCTGGTGGACTGGCTGGCTGGCTCACTCTCTACCTGGCTCTCTTCCTCTTCCACCAGGGTGGATGGAGGCAGGGTCTGCCGGGGGACATTGCTGGACGTCTCACGGTCTACGATGAATGGGGTTAAAAACCCCATCACTGCCATGAAACGCCAGGGCCTGTACCCCCCTGCAGACCCTGCCCCGCTTCTTTTGGCCTCCTTTTCCACATTTTTTTCCTTGCGGAACCTGTCCCTCAGACTCTTCCATCTTTTCTTGCAGACGTTCTCTAATGAAATGAAATGAAATAATAAAGTTAATAAATAATAAAGTGAATTTCTTTAATTTACTAAATTATTCCTCCATTAATGAATGCTATGTCTATGCTACATTCCATGCTGGCTAAATATACTGTCTATGCTTGATAGATGTGAATCAAATCAAGTTTTATTTATATAGCACATTTATAAAAGATTTTTGGTCGAGCCAAAGTGCTGTACATATAATAAAATTAGCCTACAATAGAGACACTTTACAGCAAATACAACAACACAGATTGTTCAAAATATCAGTATGAGAAAAACGACACCCTCTGCATGTATTATGTGTTATATATTATGCTTATACTTATATTATATATAATATTGTTTTATTATTATATTAATATATATTATATGTTATGCTACATTACTAGCTGGCTAAATATACTGTCTATGCTTGATAGCTGTTATATATTATGCTTATAATAATATTTTTGTATTATTATATTAATATATATGATATTGTAGTGCCGAGAGATATGGGAGTCGGAGGCGATGCATCGAAGGTGGTCACCACAATATGTTATTATGCTACATTACTAGCTGTCCGTTCAATGCTAAAACGAAGTAAACTGGATATAAACTCTCCAAATAGTTGAAAACCTACCAGTTTCACCAACTGTCTCTGTCACCTCCCGCCATGCCTGGTTCCTCCGGTTTAGGTCCCGGTAGGTGAACAGAGTACAGTTATACAAGACTGGGACATTTGCCACGGCAATTATTAATTTTCCCTCCATTTTCTGACATATGGAAAATAGTCAAGACCTGCATACACGCGGTTTGATTGGCTAGCGCTTGTACTGGCGGGAATTAAAAACGGGGATTTGATTGCCTGACGCCAGCTTCGAGCAAGCCTCGAGCCTCAAAAGTTGAACATTGTTGAACTTTTGACGCAGATAGACGCTCGCGAGGCTTGCAATGCCTTGCCATGCAACCCACAATGCAGTTCGGCGAATTTTGAAAATATCCTACGTCACCCCATTCAAATGAATGGGCGAAGCGTTGGAAGCCTTTTTTTGACGCCTGTAGTGTGTAACGGCCGGAAGTGTTCTCTGTGAAAGGGGAACTTTTAAAACAGGACTTGACTAGGGAGATGTAGTTATCCAGCCGCAGTGTATCAGACAAAGATCAGTGCCCTTCATCGGATGAATATGATGCGCTACTTGATGAGACAGTGTTTTCCAGCAATTGTGGATCTGGGGAAGAGTACTGCCCCCCATCACCATCATCCAGTGAAAATGAGCTCTTTGAGTCAACAAGGAATAATGTATCAGAGACAGACTGTCACTCATCATCCACTGAACATGAGGTGCTGGAAGCTGGAGACCAAGAAACCAAGTCAATTCAGATAGCTGAACAATTTAAAGGAAGAAGGAAGCGGCGAGTGGATACAAAGAGGCAGCAAGTCACTATTAAAACAAGCAAAAAAAAGGATGGTGGAAGAGCTTGGGACAAAGCCCATTATTGTTTGTATTGTAAAAAGTCAAATTTGAAGATGGCACGACATTTAGGCTGCGGCCACACGAGGACGAATTTGGTCGTTTGCGTTACTGTTTAGTGTCATATAGACCGTTCGGCCACATGAGGACGACTGAATACGGCACTAAACGACTGAGGAAACGATAACGGGTCCCAAGGTGGATAGAAAGGCATACGCAACTCTCTGGGCAACACACTCTCACTCCCTAAGCGTCCAATAGCGACGTTTGGTCAGTGTCCGTGGCGTCCAATTGTGACGCTCCTAGGCTCCTTCAGCGTCATAAAGGGACGCAAATAGCTTTCAACTAATTGCAATGTATTCCCATCTGCGTCGGGATTTGACGCTCATGGAAGCACGGCATTCGTTTATGCCGGCTGCCCTTAAAGGCAATGTGAGCGTCCATTCCCATTGGATAACGGAGAATTGTACACCCGGAAGTAAGTATTCCTCTTACTGTCGATTGATTTTACAGTGATATCTGCACTACTCATCGACTAAAAAACACCAGATTATCCTTGTTAATTACACAACATTGATTGGTTTAAATTGTGTGCAATGCTTTTGTATTTTTCCCCTTCGATTCGGAGAAACAAATATTTTTTCTGAGTAAAGGATGGCAGAAGACACTACACTACCCAGAATCCCCAGCTATCGTTTGGACTACACCATGTGCTCTGTTTGACAAACCCCGTTTTTTTCACCATTCATTCCGATGGCTGGCGTCTATGTCACATGATCTTCAAATTTCTCCCTGCAGAAAAATAAAACATGGCCGAAATTCGTTTTATTCTCGGTAGAAAATGCCTATTTTAAAGTTAGTTTGGCCATTAAAATGCGTTTTGATGTCATTTGATGCGAGAAATATGAGTTGTTATTTCAGATTATGTGTGCAGTGGATGTACATGATCTTTAGTTTGCTAGTTATTACGAAGATTACTTCAGGAAATCGCGACGTTTTCATTGTTACCAAGGTGGTTGCTAGGGACGCTGCTATCGATATTATTTCTGTTATGTTGTGTAACTGTTTAATGGCGTTATCTTTATTGCTACCCCCTTCCCCGTCAATGTATAGTGTTGGTCCACAGCCTAAACATATTAGTTTAACAAAATCCGCATCTAAAGATAGCCTACGTTATTTCCCCCCTGTGCAATTCCAGTCTCACATCTCACAGCACATCGTCATTAACAAATACCGGAAACAGACCGAAAACATTAAAAAAAAATAATAATAATACCTTATTCCGAGTGTGCTTGCTTTTCTCTTTGAAAGTCATCACATAACGGCATTGTAATACACGGTTCGGCTGCATTACATATTACATATCTGCCGTAGTTCTGTATTTATAGAGCCCTGATGAGAAGACAAACATGAGGAACTGAAAACGTGATGTGGATCATAAATATATCAGCCATTAAACAACATCTTACATTTCTTTTCACACAATACGTCTCCTTGCAGTATCAACACTAATTCGGCTCACTTTTATATTTGATCCAATTGGTAGATAGGCTGTATTTACACCATAAAGGTGCACAGCTGATATAAAGGGACACCTGGTGGTTAAAGCATGTTATTGAATTTCATTATTTTTATTATTAGATATTAATACGATCCCTATAAAGTATATTCATTACTCGCTATTCTCTACTAATAGTTAATTAAAGACTGTATGTAATGACTATTTTGCACATCCCTTTCAAGATTTCAAGATTTTCTAAGGTTTATTGACATATCATATAGGCCTACACAACTGTGGTGTAGTTCTGCACTGAATGAAAAATTTGGGTTGCAGGTTCCTCAATAGTGCATTACAAGACATCTATCAATATTTGTGCATACCTCCAGCAATGTTAACTATGTTGAAGCACTTATTTTAACGCGGTGGACCCGTTCAAATCCAGTTTTGGACAGTCTGCCGTGGTTCCATCCCATTTCAAGTGCTGTTCGAGAATCGGCTTAACCCTCGGAGCACACTCTCCAATCACAGAGCTTGAGGACTATCACGGGGTTTGTCAAGAGCACATGGTGTAGTCCAAACGATAGCTGGGGATTCTGGGTAGTGTAGTGTCTTCTGCCATCCTTTACTCCTGGGAATGGACGCTCACATTACCTTTAAGGGCAGCCGACATAAACGAATGCCGTGCTTCCATGAGCGTCAAATCCCGACGCAGATGGGAATACATTGCAATCAGTTGAAAGCTATTTGCGTCCCTTTATGACGCTGAAGGAACCTAGGAGCGTCACAATTGGACGCCACGGACACTGACCAAACGTCGCTATTGGACGCTTAGGGAGTGAGAGTGTGTGTATGAGTGTGTATTGTAAATGTTTTATTTATTTATTATCGTAACTTGCTTCTATCTGTATTCAGTGATGTAATCTATTGTAAATGTGTACAATGGTATAACAATGTTGTGGTATTTTTATTATTGCTTTTAGGATGTCTATCACCATCTGGCAAAGGGACTATCGATGAAAACTAGCCTTTTGGCTAATTCGAGTACTTTTACATGTTTTTAATATGTTGATTAATGTACACTGTCCCTTGTTTTAAATAAATCAATTCAATTCAATTTTGACGGACAGGATCGTAACATTTCCGTGATAAGCCATTATTACCCGTCGAGTGCACAATTGATCAATCACTCGCGCTGACGGGGGGGTATTCGGTTAACGCGAGTGCGACCACTGCTCCTAAGCCCTGTTGTTGCCATTTTATTTTCTGTTAAATAAGGTTAGTTAGACCATGAGTTAGACCATGAGTTAGACCATGAGTTAGACCCGAGTCTTCCTGACAGTTCATATTGTGCCGCTGCCCGGTGTAATTCAAATGTACCGCCGCGCGCAACACAGAAATGGAACTGCTGGGAGAAAAACTGACTATCAGAGATGTAACGTTATCTTTGATAATATTTCGTCTCCTCATTTTTCGTCAACAAAAGTAAAGAGAGATTTTGGCATAGTTTTTATTTAGCAAACTAAATTTTCGTCTCGTCATTTTTCGTCAACGATATTGCATGATGATTTTGTTACAGTTATTGTTTACTGCCGTCGGTGCCGTCTCGTCATAGTCTCGTTTTCGTCATGGAAAAAAAAGTCGTTGACGAACATATTTCGTCATAGTTTTAGTCAACGAAATTAACACTATTGCTGTGAGCTATGCTTGAATGTTAAAGCAACATATATGTGTTTCAGGCTGTTAGAAAAATATCACTCGACACCAGGTTGAGAATCAATGATCAGGTAATTTATTCTTGCAAGAAGGAGCAGAGTTAAATCACATACAAAGGATATGGGTTAACTCACACACATGGGGTATGTTGCTCCAAGGAACAGCAAAAAACATCAGGCTTATATCGTCCAAAACACAGGAGATAACAACAAAGTCGTAAATCGAGGTGGTGCTAATATCAGCCGCGGGTCGGAATGTCGGGTCATCTGCGATGGGTCATCTGTGACGTCTTCTGGAAAGAGTCACGTACTTCCTTCACGCTTCATAGAAATGAGATATTTAGGAGACAGCAAGTCTGTCTTCTCATAAATATCAACAAACTGAAATGCCCTGCCTCCTCCTATCACAAGAACAGGCAGCTGCAAGGTCATACACAGTTCAGAGCCACACATGATATCAGTGCATTAAAACAACCCAAAGAGTGTAGAAAACAGTATTTCTCCAACATATCCCTCCTGTTTATCCTACGGAATAACATAGAACTTGGAAAAATACAAATGATTATACAAGATAAAAAATTCATATACAAAAGTACCCAAACGGCTGAGGTAGGTAGATTGTATAGGCACATGTTTTAATGTAATCCGAATGGATGCCATGGCCTAATTCTTTCTCTGTACATCGTCAGTTTCTATCACTCAGACCCATTACTGTTTCCCTGCTAACTACTGGGTTCTGTTGGTTTCTTCACTGGTTTGAGACAAGTGTCCTTATTGGAATCACCTCCCTTTGTAGCCAGACTTCACCACAGTAGAGGTGAGCTTCACAGTCAGGTGTATCCAGGATGCCACTCTAACTGCAGTCGGTGTAGACAGGAGTGCTTGGTAGGGACCCTCCCACTTGGGCGAGTGCCAGCTCTTCCTCTTTATCGCCCTGGTGAACACTCACTCTCCTGGTTTCACTGTCTGTGTAGTGTCAGGTACTTCCTGTGCAGAGGGGACAATAACATTTGTGATCTCTTTTCTTCTCAAAATGTTTGCCATACATTCTGCTGTGTTTTCACTTATACACTCTTACAAATGGTTTTAACTCAGGCAGATAACGAGGGGTGAGAACCAGAGGGGCGTAAGTGACATTTTGGTCAAAAATGAGTTATATATATCAAATGAAAGCTCTCGATGAGCTCTTTCTACTGCCCAAAAGAGTACATGTGAATTCAAAACCAATCCAGAGTTATTCATCAAAAACCAAAAGACCTAACACAGAACACACTGCACTATTTGGAGCCAAAAGGACGTAAGTGCACTTATGCCCTTTTGGCCCTGAGAAATGTATTATGGGTAAAGCCTTTGGATAGCACTTGAGTCAAAATGGCTGACACCATATGTAAGCAAGCCAGGTCAACCATGAGAAGAAAGCTTTTCACTGCTGAATAAGTGTTACCATAGGCGGCGCGTGAGGCTCAGGTTTGGGAAGGCTAAATCACTTTTTTTACCTGACGCTGCCCGCCTCCGGCATCTATAGAAAAGAGATCAACTCAGTGAAAGCACCGTCTGCTGACCAATCAGAGCTCAGTGTGCGGAGTTTAAATCTATCAAGTCATATTACAGGATAAAGGAAATACAGTTTAAACTGCTGTATGCAGAGAAGACGCCGACGTGTCACACTTATCATTCATATCACATTCAATCAGATCATCGATCATATAATATCATAGCCTATATTATCTCCTTATCTGAGTCAGCTTCTCCAGCCGTATCTGGCCGTGCAACACTCACAGTGTCACAGACTGTATGCAAGTATTATTTTAAGCAACACATTAGGTTGACGAAACACTCAACTCAAATGTAAGTAAAGTCAGATCCACTCGTGTCTTAGATGGGGTAGTGATATCATAAAACTGTTACGCTTTCAAACACTCTGTAGTTTATTTATTTTGTAACCAGTTCTGTATTCACCTTGCAGGTGGCTTGTATCCTGGATTATTATGTTTAAGTCATGGATGACTAATATTAGACAAATATGAACTTTAAAGTTCATATTTGTCTAATATTAGTTTACTTTTCATTAATGAAGTATGACGCTGCGCTGTCAGTACACTTGTCCCTGTTTGTGATTGGTCAAATGTTGCTAACCCCACCCCTTTCACGTGAACGCGCTCTCAGCTGGTGAGAGAAGCCCTGGCTACTTGATTTACCGACTTGATATTAACCAGCGTTGAGATCTCGTTTGTTAGGGTTAGTTTAGATAACACAAACATATCCAGGGTTTGAACTGGCTTCGTAGTACAGGGCACAGGTGGCTGCAAGCAGTGCTAATGTCAAAGACACAAACATTATACATTATATTTTTATTTTACCAGGATGCAGTGACACAAATATTTGGGAAGGCTTAGCCTTCCCTAGCCTACAGCACCCGCCGCCCCTGAGTGTTACTAAGCTTATTTCAAGATGCAGAAGAGCTTGATGAAGAGAATGAAATAATCCAGGATTCAAAGTCAATGCTGAATGACAAAGGAAACTTAGTTTCTACAGATCCATCTTCAACAGAGAATTCAACTCATCAGAGATCAGCACGCATGTTCCAGTATCTGTCAACTCTTTCAGGTACTGAGCATGTGGTGCTGTACTCTGACACATGTGGTGGGCAGAACAGGAATGCTGGTTTTAGTGCAATGTGTCTCCATGCAGTCAACAACTTGCCCATCTCCATTCATGGAGTCTGGACACAGCAAGGTGGAATGTGACCGTATTCATGCAGCCATTGAGACCGACAGAAAAAAAGGGCCTTTGTACAGTTCAGAGGGGTACTATACTGTTATGAGGATGGCAAGGAGGAACATGCCATAGAAGGTGATTGAGCTTGGGCACAGTGACTTTCTGGATTTCAAGTCCTTCTCACAAAACGCTGCTCGATTATGGCAAAAATCATAATCACGATTATTTTGGTCAATATTGATATCACCATTATTAAATACGATTATTCATTGACTTTGAAAACATATTGAACTTAAAAAAATAATAATAATAATTTGAACAGTATCTTTTTAACAGTTGATTACCCTGAACTTTAAGTATAACTCAACTGCAAAGTATTCAGCTGAAGCCACATCTTTTTAAAATTCCCCACGGCATTTGTCATATAGGGCAGGCAGTGCAGATCTGGTGAAATGATGCCGAGATGGCATCGCTTAACGCTTGTCCATAGTGTTAGCCACTAGCCAGTTGCTTAAACCCCTGGTTGCTAACCGTGCTAGCTGGGCACATGTCTTTAGCTATATAGAATGTGATGGCATGTGTTATATCTTTGTGTCCTTGCGAGCTGGTTGAGTAGGCCGTGGCACTGTAAAGCGTGCCCTTAATTGATGACTGTGATATGGTGGATGAAGTCGAGGGGGCACGCTCGTGAACTGTCAACAGGGGGGCAGGGGGGGGCCTCGCTGCGGGGAAATTGTGGACCTCGTTGCAAGCCAAAATCGTAATCGAGATTAAAATACGATTAATTGCACAGCCCTACAACACACGGTCCGAAACAGAACCAAAGACACAGAGGGACAAACAGTTAGTTGGCAGAAAATGAAATGGCTGTGCCTGTGCTACACAAAAGAGGATCCTAAAAGGACTCAGTTCAAATATGAGCTGTCCGACCAAGCTGCAAGTTGGAAAGCAGGAGACCAGAGGTGCTCATGCAATTGAACCAAAGAAGATGCACACAGGTCCACTTGGGATCACTGCTGTGAAAAAGAAAGACGTACTCACACAAATGGGAGTATCCCTCACTCCTAAGTGGACTATACCAGTCTTTGCAAGTCATTCAGGCAGAGTAGGCTATATGTCCTTTCAAATCAATCTGAAACGTACATGATCTGCATGAAATATGCTGTTGTCGTATATAATTATATTGCTATACAATGTTCTAAAGTAGTTTTTGATTTGCCAAACAGTTATTAGGCCAGGTTTAATGTAATGTATTGTTATTCAGTGAACTAATGTGATATTGATATATTTGATATGATCACAATGGACTCTGTAGCCTATTTTCAATTGGTTATTTGGGGAAATGGCTAAACAATTAACTATTTGGCAAAACGGTTATTAATGTTTTTGTTTTTTTTAAATAATTACATTCAATGAACTAATATGATATAAGGATATTTTCATATAATATTGTTATTATAACAATTGATTACTGTTACTTTTGAATTCATAAATGTAAAGCCTTTTTCCTATTTTGATCAGATACGCCCTTTTTCTTAGTTTATATGAGATAAAATCTTAGTTCCAAAAAGGCGCATGTGACTTTCTTCCGAATAAAAAAAAGATAGAAGAATATTTTTTTCAATGAAAGTCAAAATATTGTTCATTAAGTATATTGTCATCCACATGTTTATGAAGTTTTCATATTAAAGATTGAATTTAATAAACAAAGTCAAGACAAAGTATGGTAGTTTTTTGTTTTGGCTCTCCTGTAAAGTTGGTCAAATGTCACTTACGCCCCTCTGGTTCTCACCCCTCGATAATATGGTCTTCCATATAATATTTCAAAGGTTGACAGCCCTCTAGCACTGGGTAGAATGTGCATGCTTAGCATCACTGGTGCTAAGCATCTCATCCATGTTTTCCCTGTCTCGGCCATCATCTTCTTCAGTTCAATCAATCAATCAATCAATCAATCAATCAATGTTTATTTATATAGCCCAATATCACAAATGTTACATTTGTCTCAGTGGTCTTCACAGTGTGTACAGAATATCAGTATGACAATACGACACCCTCTGTCCTTAGACCCTCACATCGTACAAGGAAAAACTTCCAAAGAAAACCCAGTTTAAAGGGAAAAATGGGAGAAACCTCAGGGAGAGCAACAGAGGAGGGATCCCTCTCCCAGGACGGACAGACGTGCAATAGATGCCGTGTGTAAATTGAAAAGATAATACATTTGCAACATAGGTAGTCCAAATGTTTGGAAATGCATGTGTGTATAATAGGAAGATGAATCCACGAGGATATCCATCCAGGACCTATGATCCAGGACCACAGCCACGACTCAAGATCCAGCGCTCGCGATCCAGGACACAGGACCGCAGGATCATCCATGACTCCGGATCCCAGCGTATATAGACACCAAAAAGAAAGACATTTGGGGAAGCTGGGTTAATCGGAATATGAGTGTACACGGGTATAGACAGAGAGAAGGAAGAAGTAAGATGTCCCCCGACAAACTAAGCCTATATCAGCAAAACTAGGGGCTGAATCTAATCAGCCCTAACTATAAGCTTTATCAAAAAGGAAGGTAAGCGCACTCTTAAAAACGGATAGGGTGTCTGCCGCCCGAACACAAACTGGAAGCTGATTCCACAAATGTGGAGCTTGATAAGAAAAGGCTCTGGCTCCCATTGTACTTTTAAAGATTCTAGGAACAACCAACAACCCTGCATTCTTGGAACGCAATGCCCTAGTAGGACAGTAGGGTATAATGAGTTCTTTAAGGTAAGATGGCGCCTGCCCATTAAGGGCTTTGTAGGCGAGAAGAAGAATTTTAAATTCTATCCTGTGTTCTATAGGGAGCCAGTGTAAGGCAGCCAGAACAGGAGTAATGTGGTCCCTTTTCCTAACTCTGGTTAGTACACGAGCCGCAGCATTTTGAATCAGCTGAAGCGACTTGATTGACTTCTTGGTACTCCCTGATAATAAAGAGTTACAATAATCCAGCCTAGAAGTAACAAATGCATGGACTAGTTTCTCTGCATCGTTTTGAGGCAAGATATGCCTGATTTTTGCAATGTTACGTAGATGGAAGTAGGCGGTCCTTGAAATTGATTTTATGTGGGCGTTAAAGGATAAATCCTGATCAAATATAACACCAAGATTCCTTACAGTCTCACTGGAGGCCAAATTAATGCCATCCATAGTTAGTATGTCTTTAGATAATTTGTTTCATAGATTCTTCGGGCCAAGTACAATAACTTCAGTTTTGGTCGTGTTTAACATCAAAAAGTTTAAGGTCATCCACGTTTTTAAGTCCTTAAGGCAGTCTTGAATTTTATTTAGATGATTAATTTCATCAGGCTTGATTGATAAATATAGTTGAGTATCATCCGCATAACAATGAAAGTTTACAGAATGATTCCTTATAATATTGCCTAACGGAAGCATATATAATGTGAACAAAATAGGTCCGAGCACTGAGCCCTGTGGCACTCCATGGCTAACTTTGGTTTGCGTGGAAGATTCATCGTTAACACGTACAAACTGAGAGCGTTCAGATAGATAGGACCTAAACCAGCCTAAAGCAGTTCCCTGTATGCCAACTAAGTGCTCTAGTCTTTGCAATAGGATATCATGGTCGATAGTATCAAATGCAGCACTAAGATCGAGCAAAACAAGAATAGAGACAAGTCCCTTGTCTGAGGCTATTAGAATATCATTTGTGACTTTAACCAGAGCTGTCTCTGTGCTATGATGTGTTCTAAAGCCAGACTGAAAATCTTCAAATAAATCATTGTTTTTTAAGTAATCACACAACTGTTTTGCGACCGCTTTCTCAAGAATTTTTGAGAGGAACGGAAGATTAGAAATAGGTCTATAGTTGGCTAAAACCTCTGGATCGAGGTTGTGCTTTTTAAGAAGCGGTTTTATCACTGCTACTTTGAATGATTGTGGAACATAGCCTGATAATAAAGACATATTCATAATATTTAATAAAGAAGTGCTAATTAATGGAAAAACTTCCTTCAACAGCTTAGTTGGAATTGGGTCTAACATGCACGTTGATGGTTTAGAAGAGAGAATCATTGAATGTAATTGTTCAAGGTTAATGGCTGAAAAGCATTCTAGTTTACTATCTAGTGTAATATTAGAACTTACGATTCCGGGAGCTGTTGATAACACTATACTGGTCGAAGGCAAGAGGTCATTAATTTTGTTTCTAAGAGTAACAATTTTATCGTTAAAAAAGCACATAAAATCATTACTACTGAGTGCTAAGGGAATAGAAGGCTCAATCGAGCTGTGGCTGTCTGTCAACCTGGCTACAGTGCTGAAAAGAAATCTTGCATTATTCTTATTCTCATCTATTAATGAAGAGTAGTAGGCTGCTCTCGCTTTACGCAGTGCTTTCTTATATTCATTGAGAGTAATATGCCAAATTAAACGAGATTCTTCAAGTTTAGTGGAGCGCCATATCCTTTCAAGTTGTCTAGACTTTTGCTTTATTTTGCGGGTTTCGGCATTATGCCATGGAGCTAATCTATGTTGTTTTATTTTCTTCTTTTTCAAAGGAGCAACAGAGTCTAATTTTATTCGCAGCGCATCTATAGCACTATCAACAACATGATCAATTTGGGGTGGTGTACATTTTGTATAAGTTTCCTCCCCTACATGCAGACATGCTATCGAGTTAAGTATTGGTTGAATCTCTTCCTTAAATGTGGCTATAGCACTAACAGATAGGTTTCTGCTGCAAGAGCTTTTGACTAATGCTTTGTAGTCTAGTAACAGTACTTCGAAAGTTACTAAGAAATGGTCGGATAAAGCAGGATTATGCGGTTCGACTAATAGTTGCTCAATTTCAATACCATAAGTCAGAACAAGGTCGAGAGTGTGATTATAACAGTGGGTTGGTTTATTTACACTCTGACAGAAACCAACAGAATCTAATATAGAGTTAAATGCAACAGTAAGGCTATTTTTATCATCGTCAACATGAATATTAAAGTCACCTACGATAATTACTTTGTCTGTTTTAAGAACCAAAGTTGATAAAAACTCAGAGAATTCTGATAAGAATTCTGAATAAGGACCTGGTGCACGATACACTGTAACAAATAAGATTGGCTGCAAAGTTTTCCAGGTCGGATGCGTAAGACTAAAAACGAGGCTTTCAAAAGAGGTATAATTACATTTTGGTTTAGTATTGATAAGTAAACTTGAGTCAAAGATTTTTAGCTTTTACTGTACCATTATTTCTTTCTATCAACCCTGCTGATTGTGGATGATAAGAACAATGTCGTTGTAATTGTATTCCAAATACAGCTGTCAAATCCTGAATTACTTTGTATACAAAGTGTGTGCCATTATCACTATAGATCTTTTCCGGAATTCCAAAACGTGGGATTATGTGATTTGTCAATGCTTTAGCCACTGTCAATGCATCTGGATTCCTAGTTGGAAAAACTTCAATCCATGTTGAGTACATGTCAATGATTGTTAGACAATATTTCATTCCCTCATATTTATTTAGTTAAATGAAGTCCATGCAAATGTGCTGAAATGGATACTGGCTCCGGTATGTTACCTCTCTTTGGTTTGAACTGTACCTGAGGGTTATACTGTGCACACACAGAACACGCTAAAGAAAATGTTTAGAGTAGTTTGTAAAGCCATAGGCTGTGAATATCTTCTGTATTACTTCCACCATCCCCACTGTTGAGCCGTGGTCCAACCCATGGCTCAATATTGCTGCATATTGAAATAAGCTATTTGGTAATACAAATGTGCCTTCTGTACTTTCCCACAACCCCTCTTTATTCTGTGTACACAACTTCTTCTTCCAGTATATATTTTCTTTGTCAGGTGCATTCCCTTGCATGTCTTTTAGGGTGTCATGATCAATGTGTTCCATATTTTCAGAAATGTATTGGTCATTGTCCTGTCACTGTCTTTGCGCTGCTTTCTTAGCCTCTTCATCTGCCTTCCGGTTCCCTGTGGACATTGGGTCCGTCCCGTTAGTGTGTGCTGCACACTTACAGACCGCCACTCTCTTAGGGAGTTGTACTGCATCCAAAAGGGATAGGATCAAAGCTTTGTGTAATAGGTTTGTTTGTGGATGTTACCATCCCCCTATGTTTCCATTGTTGTGCAAACACATGAATACATGAATACGCAATTACGCATAGTTGCTGTCTGTATAAATGTTAACTGTCTTCTCTTTTCCCAGCGTGCATGCCTCTGTTAGTGCGATTAGTTCTGCTGCCTGCGCTGATAAGTGAGACGGCAATGCTGCGCCCTTGAGCAGTTCCGTTTGTGTCACTACAGCATAACCTGTTGCATTAGTTCCATCAAGATTCCTCTTACATGAACCGTCAACATACATCGCTATGTCTGCATCTGGGAAGGGAATGTCCGTCAGGTCTGTCCTTGGTAACACTCTGTTCTGAGTTTCTGCGATACAGTCATGTGGCTCCCCATCTATCTCTACTGGCAGTAGTGTAGCTGGATTTAAAGTAGTACATCTCTCGATAGTAAGATTTGGTTGTGATAACAACGTAGCCATGCATGCTAAATGTAGCTGGTGACATATAGGTTTGTTTATTTTGTAACAATAGTACGGACACTGCGTGAGTTACTTTTAGAGTCAAGGATCTAAAAAGCACTATTGTTGCAGATGCCTGTTCTGCCATGGAGGCTGCTGTTACTGCTGGTAAACAAATGGGCATTGCTCGAGCTATGGTGTCCAACTGTGAGGAGTAAAATGCCACTGGTCTATTCCCCCCCCCCATGTAGTTGAGTGAGTACCATCCATCCATCCATCCATCCATCTTCTCCCGCTTATCCGTGGTCGGGTCGCGGGGGTAGCAGTTCCAGCAGAGAGCCCCAAACTTTCTTTTCCCTGGCGACATCAACCAGCTCTGACTGGGGGATCCCAAAGCGCTCCCAGGCCAGCGAAGAGATATAATCCCTCCACCTGGTCCTAGGTCTACCCCTTGGTCTCTTCCCAGCTGGACGTGCCTGGAACACCTCCCTAGGGAGGCGCCCAGGTGGCATCCTAACTAGGTGCCCGAACCACCTCAACTGGCTTCTTTCGACGCGAAGGAGGAGCGGCTCAACTCCGAGTCCCTCCCTGATGACCGAACTTCTCACCTTATCCCTAAGGGAGACACCAGCCACCCGGCGGAGGAAACCCATCTCGGCCGCTTGTATCCGCGATCTCGTTCTTTCGGTCATGACCCATCCTTCATGACCATAGGTGAGGGTAGGAACGAAAATGGCCCGGTAGACAGAGAGCTTTGCCTTCTGGCTCAGCTCCCTTTTCATCACAACGGTGCGGTAAAGCGACTGCAGTACCGCTCCCGCTGCTCCGATTCTCCGGCCCATCTCACGCTCCATTGTTCCCTCACTCGAGAACAAGACCCCGAGATACTTGAACTCCTTCACTTGGGGTAAGGACTCATTCCCTACTTGGAGTGGACAGTCCATCGGTTTCCTGCTGAGAACCATGGCCTCAGATTTGGAGGTGCTGATCCTCATCCCTGCCGCTTCACACTCGGTTGCGAACCGATCCAGTGAGTGCTGAAGGTCGCAGACCGATGAAGCCATCAGAACCACATCATCTGCAAAAAGCAGTGGTGCAATCCTTAGTCCACCGAACTGCAGACCCCCTCCCCCACGACTATGCCTCGAAATCCGATCCATGTATATTACAAACAGGATTGGTGACAAAGCGCAGCCCTGGCGGAGGCCAACCCTCACCGGAAATGGGTCCGACTTACTGCCGAGGACCCCGACACAGCTCTCGCTTTGGGAGTACAGAGATTGGATGGCCCTGAGTACAGACCCCCTCACCCCATACTCCCGCAGCACCTCCCACAGTAACTCCCTGGGAACTCGGTCATACGCCTTCTCCAAGTCTACAAAACACATGTAGACCGGATAAGCGTACTCCCAAGCCCCCTCCAGGATCCTTGCGAGAGTAAAAAGCTGATCCGTCGTTCCACAACCAGGACGGAATCCGCATTGTTCCTCCTCAATCTGAGGTTCGACAATTGGCCTGACCCTCCTTTCGAGTACCTTGGAGTAAACTTTCCCGGGGAGGCTGAGTAGTGTGATGCCTCTGTAATTGGCACACACCCTCTGATCCCCCTTTTTGAAAAGGGGAACCACCACCCCGGTCTGCCACTCCTTCGGCACTGTTTCCGACTTCCACGCAACGTTGATGAGACGTGTCAACCATGACAGTCCCTCAACACCCAGAGCCTTCAGCATTTCCGGGCGGATCTCATCCACCCCCGGGGCTTTGCCACTGTGGAGTTGTTTGACGACCTCAGTGACCTCCCCCCGGGAGATTGGTGTTGATCCCCCGTCATACTCCAGCTCTGCCTCTAACATAGAGGGCGGAGTTGTCGGGTTCAGGAGTTCCTCAAAGTGTTCCTTCCAACGCCCCAACACTCCATCAGTTGAGGTCAACAACGTCCCATCCTTACTGTACACAGCTTGGATGGTTCCCTGCTTCCCCCTCCTGAGGTGTCGGACAGTTTTCCAGAACAACTTTGGTGCCACCCGAAAGTCCTTCTCCATGTCTTCTCCGAACTTCTCCCACACCCGCTGCTTTGCCTCGGCCACGGATGAGGCTGCTGCCCTTCGGGCCTGTCGGTACCTTGCAACTGCCTCGGGAGTCCCCCGGGATAACAAATCCCTGAAGGCCTCCTTCTTCAGTCGGACGGCTTCCCTGACCACCGGTGTCCACCAGGAGGTTCGAGTGTTACCGCCCCTTGAGGCACCTAGGACCTTGAGACCACAGCTCCCCGCCGCGGCTTCGGCAATAGAGGCTTTGAACACCGACCACTCTGGTTCAATGTCCCCAACCTCCACAGGAATGCACGAAAAGCTCCGCCGGAGGTGCGAGTTGAAGGCCTCCTGAACTTGGGCCTGCTCCAGACGTTCCCAGTTCACCCGAACTACACGTTTGGGCTTACCAGGTCTCTCCAGAGGCTTCCCCCGCCACTCGACCCAACTCACCACCAGATGGTGATCAGTTGACAACTCCGCCCCTCTCTTTACCCGAGTGTCCAAAACATAGGCCTCAGGTCCGATGATACGATAACGAAATCGATCATGGACCTTCTGCCTAGGGTGCTCTGGTACCACGTACACTTATGAGCATGCTTATGTTCGAACATGGTGTTTGTTATGGCCAATCCATGACTAGCACAGAAGTCCAGTAACAAACCACCACTCCGGTTCAGATCAGGGGGGCCGTTCCTCCCAATCACGCCCCTCCAAGTGTCTCCATCATTGCCCACATGTGCGTTGAAGTCTCCCAGCAAGATTAAAGAGTCCCCTTCAGGAGCCCCATACAGGACTCTTTCCAGGGTCTCCAAGAAGGCCGTATACTCTGAACTGCTGTTGGGTGCATCAGCACACACAACAGTCAGAGTTTTCCCCCCCATAACCCGCAGGCGTAGGGAGGCGACCCTCTCGTCCACTGGGGTAAACTCCAACAACGAAGCACCTAACCGGGGACTTGTGAGTATCCCCACACCCGCCCGGCGCCTCACACCTTGAGCAACTCTGGAGAAGAATAGAGTCCAACCCCTATCCAGAAGTAAGGTTCCAGAGCCGACGCTGTGCGTAGAGGTGAGCCCAACCAGATCCAACTGGTACCGCTCCACCTCCCGCACAAGCTCCGGCTCCTTCCCCCCCAGAGAGGTGACGTTCCACGTCCCCAAAGCCAGCTTCTGCCGCCCGGGTCTGGTCCGTCGAGACCCTCTGCTTTCACTGCCACCCTTCTGGCAGCGCACCCGACCCCATCGTTGTTTCCCGTAGGTGGTGGGCCCGCGGGAGGGAGAAGCGGAAGTGTTGCCCACGTTGCCTTTTCGGGCTGGGCCCGGCCGGGCTCCGTGGCAAGCCCGGCCACCAGACGCTCGCCGACGAGTCCTCCTTCTGGGCCTGGCTCCAGAAAGGGACCCCGGGCTTCCTCCGGGCCGGGTATCCTCACTTCTTGTTTTTCCTTTCATGACGTCTTTTGAACCAATCTTAGTCTGGCACCTTGCCTGAGACCAATTTGCCATGGGAGACCCTACTAGGAACACAAGGTTCCAGACAACACAGCCCCCAGGTTCATCAGGGCACACAAACCTCTCTACCACGGTAAGGTGCTGGTTCTTTAGAGAGGTGAGTGAGTACTGACGTCATAAATCCATTCTTACAATCTGCTGTCTGAACAAACGGTTTTGCATAATCTGGTTACATCTATTCCCATTACTTTTAAGGTAACAAATGGTATCTCTACGTGAGCCAGCATTAATTCTACTGTACCTAATTCTAAAATATCCACTTCCTCATCGGATGAGCTGATAGACACGTTATCTGAACTTGCTTCTGTGTCACCGTCAAGGTCTGAGTCATTTTGTCTTAGGTCATCTTGATTTGGGTTATCTTGTTTTGTAGTTGTTTCTGTTGTTTGACTTTCTACGTTAACCTTTTTCATCTGTTCAGGGTCTATGTTTGTGTGTGATAATACATGACCTGATTTTGCAGATGCACTTGGCTCTAGTCATGCCTTCTCCACCCAGTCCTCCGTTCCTTCCTGTGGCCTCTTTGCTCTGCAGTCGTTTTCCCAATGTCCACATTTGCCACACAAAAAGCAACTTCCCTCCGGGAATTTTCCTCCTCCCTGTCCTCCACCTCGTGCCCCACCTCGCCCTCCACCTCGTCCGTCCCTTCCGCCACGGCCCCGTCCACACCCTCTTTGATCACCTCGGAAAAGCAATTCAACAGAACATACATCAGAAGTGTAATCATCAGATTCATCCTGTGTTAAAAACACAGCAGTTTGTTTCTAATTATAATAAGCACTTCCTCTCTCTACTCCCAAGGCCTCAGGCAACAGTCATAACAATCAGTATGCTGTGTGCAGGGGTGTGTACTGCAGTACTGAGCAGAGGACTGAAAGAGGAACACAAATGGAGAACAAAGTGGAAAAGAGGGAACAGTGGACGAGGAAAAGGGAATATATTCTGGCAGCAGCAGGCAATGTGGTGGGCCTGGGCAATGTGTGGAGATTCCCCTACCTATGCTATAAGAACGGAGGAGGTGAGCTTTACATACAATCAACTGTGACATTTTAAATGATGTCATGACAATCCCTAATCTCTAGTAATGATGAGGAGTGTGTAAAAATAACTGAAAATAATCTAAATACTTTGAGGTTACATGAAAAATAACATTTGAAAGTATATATATTGAGTTTATAGCCACATGGATACACGGCTGCTAAAATAATGGAAGTTATTGTACTCAGTAGCAATTATTATTAATCTACTTCTGTATGTGTTCTTTTTGTAGACCTGACTATCTACCAAGCACAAGTAAAACAGCCAAGAAACTGTAGAGCCTGTTGGCATGACATAACATCAATGCCGGAAGAAGTACACAGATCCTTTACTTAAATACAATTACAAATACTATAGTCTTAAAATACTCATATAGAAGTAAAAGTCCTGATTTAAAAAATATATACTTTTAAAAATTCAAAAGTAATTCAAATTACCTAAAGTACAAAGAAATATAAGTACTCATTCTGCATAATGGTGTATTTCATAATAATATAAAGTACATGCATAATATCAGCTAAATGTACTTCAAGTATCAAAAGTAAAAGTACTCATTATGCAGAATGGATCTTTCAAAGTATTATATGATGATGGTTTTAATTGTATCATGTTTTTACACTAGAGCATTTCAGTGTTGTAGTCGTTCAATTTGGACCAGATTTAGATACTGTGTAGTTTAGTAGTGCATGCAGTACTGCATTATACTATATGGGCATATATGTGTTATTATTATATGTGCAAAGTAACTAGTAACTGTGAGTGTTCAAGTAAATGTAGTGGAGTAAAAAGTATCAGTGGTTCCCAACCTTTTTCAGCGGTTACATCGCTAACCGCAAATCCTGCTTCATAGTACAGGCCACAGATATCCATTCAGGAAACACACCTTTAAAACGGTTTAGTTTAAAACGGTCAAATATGTTAATTTTGTTGTAGTTAATCTACCATAGTATTTACATGGAGATAAGCCCCACCCCCTCAGCAGCGCATCCTGTTTGAATAGAGTGGCGAAGTCACGCCCATCTACTTCCACCCCATGGGACCCTATTTCTGAAGAATTATGTATTGAAGTCAATGGGGAGAGAAAACGCATCTTTCGATCCCATTTGAATTGTGCCACAATTTACACATCATATGTTTGTCAATCTTAAAAAATCATTTCCATGTCAAAAAAGTCACAGTTTGTCTTAAAACTGTTGAAATATAAGACTATGAAAAATACGCAACTAGAAAGCCTACAAATCCCAGAGTCGCGTACATTAAGGTTACACATTACACTTGTGTTACTCACTGACACCTTGTAAAACCGGTCCCGCATGCTGGAACAGACTAACTCCCCTTTTGTGTGTGTACAGCTCTCAACATGGCCAGACGTGTAGTGATTTTCACCTCTTTTAATACTTCTCGCTTCATTCTGAAAGAAAGAGGTGAAATGTGCCAACGTGACGGCCATCTTGGTGTTGGTGACGTATGCAAGACCGGAGATGTAGTTCATTGAGCGTTTCACACAAAATATTGTGTTACTTCACAGTTTTACGACACATTTTCTTTTTTTTTACTTGCAAAATGATCTTTTAAATTGACAAACATCATATGTGTAATTCGTTGCACAATTCAAACGGGATCAAAAGATAATCTTTCTCTCTCCATTGACTTCAATACTTTTTCTGAAATAAGGTCCCATGGAGGTCCACCGGAAGGGGAGGGACTTCGCCTCTCTATGAGGCGAGGAAACACAGCTGACAGCCGCTTGCGGCGTGAACGCACCATAACAGTAATATTTGTTGTACATCTACATTTTATTATCACTTTATTCATGCAGAATCTGTCCTTCTCATGGTTATTATTAAATGTAGGGGAACATCAAAACTGAACATCCATGTCATAGTCTCAGGTGTGAATATTCTGTGTGTTCAGGTGCCTTTCTGGTGCCGTATTGTTTCTTTGCCCTGCTGTGTGGCGTGCCGCTTTACCTGATGGAGACCGCGATGGGTCAGTACACACAAGAGGGCGCCATGACCTGCTGGAGCAAGCTCTGCCCGCTGGCACAGGGTAACCACACGTTTTACGTTAGAAATGTATGGTACTGGTCCCCAGCACAAACTGCCGGATATTAACTTGCACATGTTGGGCAATTTGCACAATTAGTATAAAATGGGTTAATTAGCCTTAATGGCATAATAGCCTATGTTGACAATACGATACTGATTCCATTTATGACATTTTCAGCTGATGAGCTGGCAACTAGACAATTAGGGATTATGTAATTTAAAACTGGCTAGAACTGAAAATGTATTTCAGGAAACACCAAGTTTTCTAAAATGAAAATCCCTGAAGCCATACTTCGTGAACGTACCCCATCCTACCAATACAAGACACAGGAATCATAATCATTGTGTTTTGTTAATATTGACCCCACAACTGTATGTGAATTAAGAATACTAATACTACTACGGTTTGGGGGTTACGGTTCGGTACGGGTTCGGTACAACAAGGAAAAGCAAAAAAAAGACCCAAATGCATATTTTTTTTGCTGTTATTTATTTTTAACAGTCGTGCAAGTTTTGGTATGAAAATAAGGAACTCTCACATTTGGAATCATTAACTGTATTACACAGTTAAAAACAAAGCACAAACAGTAACACACACACTCATGGCCATATTATTTATAATGGCTGATGTCAAACCAAAAGGTTAAATAAGCTGTACAACTAAAAAGAATGTCTTGAAAATATTAAAATAAATAATAAGAAAGAGTTACAATCAAAATCAATAAAAGGCAATACAGAACTGTATAACATATCCTGATGTCAAAATATAAAATAAATACAATGATAAATATAAAACTAAATAAAATCTGTAGCCTACCTTTAGGAGCAATGTCTAACATGTGTAATTAACATGTGTAATTAACTCAAGCTTTACTCTATTTTCAAGTTTGTCTTCAAAAAGATGAGTTTGTCTACGTTGTCAGTAGTGAGGGCAGATCTGTTGGCGGTAACTGTGTCACCTGCCGTCGAGAAAACCCTCTCGCTGGGGACTGAGACTGACTCGGATGTGATTGAGCATGTTTGACGTGTTACCACTAGCATACCGCACCGCTGTCGAACAACGCCGACACACCGTCCTCGTCCGATCCACAACTCGCACCCCATCATTGTTGTAGTCCACAGGGAACCGGAAATGTTCCCACACAGCTGATTTAAAAGAAGCAGGTGGGTCTTCTAGCTCCTGTGTGTTGTGTGAACTCGCTGTAGCAACTGACTTTTCTTCTTCATGTATTGTGTTCGTTTTGTTGTATTTTGTTCTTGTTTTTCATTTGTTATTTACGGGCAGCTGGCTTTTAGGTGCAATACCCCCCCCTGGATTATATATAGTGTAATACTGCCCTAAGTGAAAGACTTTTTTCCCACTCGTAAAAAAGGCGCATTCGCCGTGTGACTGCATGTGCGACTGCATGTGACTGCATGTGACTGCATGTGACGTCCGAACCGTGGCGGTACGGGACGAATACCGTTACACCCCAGACTCTACATGCCTAAAGCATTGTTATTCAACCAAATATCATATTTGATATGTCATACAGTATGGACTCTTCACACATTAATACATATTAATGAATGTACAGACTTTTCCTGTTAACCTTGTTTTCAGCCACAGTGGACTTCTGAGACAAAACAAAAAAACTCTGAAGCACAATCTCTGTTTTGTTTGGCATTGACATTTTTCTCAGGAAAGACAAATGTCATGAAACATGTGACCATTTTATAGTGGTATTCTACCATTAGGACTCTTGCATTTGGGCATGGTGTTGTGGAATGGGCCACGGAAATGATTGTTTACAAAAGAAGTCTAAAATATAGGTCCTCATTTATGCCTGTACAGTACTTAAAATGTAAATATTGCACTCCTGTTGCACTTATACAAAGCCTCAGCTCTGATGATTGAATGAGGCCAATAATACACACACACTCACAGTCACTGCCCTAGAACAATAACACTTTGGTCGAGAAATCAATTAGAAAAACGTGTGAAAATGGCAATTCATCAAATTTAAATGATGGATATGTAGATCACGGTTATTATGAAAGCCCATTATATCAAAGGCAGCTGCAGTTTATCCACCCTTGTTTATTTGTCCTTGCCTGTATTTGGGGAGATACATCAACAAGCTTGTATCCTTTACATCTGATGTTTTCTGAGTTTAGGTCACCTAGTATGCTATATTTGAACAATATTATAAGACCATATCTATACAAAATATGTCTCTGAAGTGTTTTACTCCAAATACGAAACAGATCACCCATGGTAGCATGCCTCATACCAATCTATTTCAGCCCTGTTACTAAAGTGCTGATTCTGGGTCTGGCTCTTTAAATGTAACCGAGCTGCTGCTGGCCACGCCCCTTTGGAGCGTCCACATGCGAGCAGTGAGCTATGTGAAGAGAAGGCTGTCTACCAGCAGAAACTCAGCTAAACGCTGCCGTGATTAATTTACATCCGGCTTCTTTACACATATTCTTTACAGCTTAAACCGAGGGTATTTCGGATGATCTCTCTGTCTCTCCAGGTACTGGCTATTCTTATATAGTGATCCAACTTTATGCCCGAGTCTACACCATTATCCTGGCTTGGGCCCTCCTCTACCTCATCTATTGCTTCAGAGACCCTCTGCCCTGGGCCACCTGCAACAATCCCTGGAACACAGGTCTGTATAGGGGAAGTATGGGTGGACGTACAGCGGGTTCAAAGGTCCTAAAGTACTTACTTCTTTCGAAGTGCCAGTCAGCTGTTGTTTTACAGTCTATTTGCACCCAGGTAAGATTTGTCACACAGCAGCTATTCGGATCTTCACACCCATACCCCGACCAACTGTATTTATTTTATGCCGGAAACATCCTAATTAATGATTGACTAATAGGTGCCTAGTATCTACAATCCCAGATTAGGTTGGGTTAGTTGGTCTGTAAAGTCCAATATAACACTGATCTCTGATGTTCCAATTACCTAAACAAGCAATCGCAACCAATGTTATACATTTGCATATCTATACATACATTCAAAACCAAATCTAATGTTTGCCACGGGGCAAACAGCATTGTTGACTATGTACACCTGGGTGCAAAAGCATCTACCTTTTCCTTTATTGACAAATACATTATTCTTCAAGAGCTCTTTTGAGACACGGTCTCCTTTACATAAATGTTATGGTAATAATCGGATTGATTTCATGTTTTATAAATGATCACCCTGGTCACATGATGGAAATCAATGGCATGAAACATTTTTGTATCACTTTCAACACACGGAAAACTTACCAGAGAACAAAAAGGTAGAGGAAATCAACTGACAAATTCTAAAATAACTCATATCCACAAATTATGCACAAAACATGAGCGGCACACAATAACATACATTTAACAAACTATGAAACAATGTGGAAAAAGCAACTTGATCAAAACGTGTTCTACTTTGGCAAACGTTAACTTTTTACCCAGAGCTACCAATTTGCTACCCTTTGAGAAACAGAGAGACAAAAGCTAATTTAGCTTCTAAGTTATGATATACCGTGAAATTAAATTTAATAAATATGAATATCTTCCAAGAGAAACACATGGTTAGCAGAGAGCTAGACAATAGAATCACTAAATGCAAATAATTATTTTGAATAAGGTTTGCAAACGTATTGATCTGTTTGCTAACTGACTGATATCTTCTTCACATCAACTGTCCTGGAGACAAAGACCGCAAATGATTCTGATATTACACTGCATAAATGTTTAACATTTTAATTAATTATTATATATAGCTTATATTTGCGGGGATAGTTGAGTAATTCAAAGGTGACAGAGTTAAGACCGGGTCTGCATGGTCATCTGTGGGTGATGTGTAGAATGCATTTCCTCACACAAGATTTTACAAGATTTTCAAAGCATATATTTTTTTAAATATTTGAATTTGTTATACTGTATAATGTGCTGTACCAACCTTCTACCTTGCCTTGTTGGCACATTGCTGTGTTTCATGACTAAAAACAATAACCAAATGAGTGACCATTTTACTATCATCTGATATAAAGATTTTCACTTTAACCACATTTTGATTTGCTTTCCAACTAACAGACAGATGTGTGGACCTGTCCTCCTTAAACTCTACTCAAACACACAGAGGCAACCAGTCAGTAAACTGGACATCTGGAAATCTCACCAAGTCTTCAGTCTCTGAGTTCTGGGAGTGAGTCAATGTTGTCCCGTGAAGCTCATAATAAATTATGTATAGCAGCAGCAATGGATCATGTTTAAAGTATATTGTGATTTATTGCACTTATCATTGACTGTCTTGTGTCCCCTTGCAGGAGAGGCGTGTTGTCTATGTCTGGGGGGATAGAGGAGTTGGGTGGAGTGCAGTGGGAGGTGCTGCTGTGTCTCCTGGCTGTCTGGGTCGTTTGCTACTTCTGCGTTTGGAAAGGGGTCCGTTCCACAGGGAAGGTTTGTGAATATTTTTGCCAAAACTATCTCCTACAACCTGGTTTGTAGTTAAATGCCATTGAGAACTTTTCTTCTTGGAAAAAACCTTAAAGACAAAAGAAATGTGTGAATACATGTATTATCAATAGATGAGCAACAGGGCATGGGATTGTGATGTCATCAACAGCAAGTCGGCCATCTTTACACGATAGCGATCACAACCTATTTACTTAAACAGTGCGGCTAACGATGTAGCGTAACCTTTTTGTCATGGTTTGTAGGCACTTTTGCATTGTGGATGTAACAGTGGGTTACGTATTGTAACCCTAGTAATATAAGCACAGGCAGAGCCCTCTACTGGACTCTATGGGTACTACCTCTCAACCACACTATGCAAGCATTCATCAACTGAGATATCTATAACCGTAGCCGGCCCCCTGAGGGGGACCTACCTGAATGCGAGCGCAAGCCCGCCATAAGGCGGCCTCACCTCCTAGCTGTCATCCTACACTTCTCTTCAGCGTGCAGCATAGAACAGACAGGGCCCGAGTGCTTATATGACTAGGGTTACAATACGTAACCCACCGTTATAACTGAAACAGGCTCCGCCCTCGACTGGACTCTATTGGTACAGTGGGTGGAGCGGCTTTTTTTTGGTTAATAGCCACTGCACCGCAACCTCCTCTCCTCCGGTTGTGCCCGGGCAGAAGTCGGGGCCGCAGTTTACCTGGCTGGTAGGGCACACTCAGACACGCTTACCTCGTGAATAGTGTGCCTGGAAAACAGTGAGGAGGGCTCTCCCCGCCTGCCCATAGGCAGGCAGGGATAGCCCCCCAGCCCTGTATGGGGCTTACTGCGCACCACGTTTCCCGGGTTCCCACGGAGCATGGGAAAACATAAGTGCATTATGTCCGGGGGGGGGGGGGGGGAAGATACCTGCTGACCCACAGCCGACCCCCCTCACCAGTCCTGTGTTGCCCCAGCAAGCACAGATGACGAGAAGGAGCCAGACATGTCCAGGTGATAAAACAACAACATTTCTTGGACAGAGCTTTACCGGCCATGCCGCCCCCAGAGCACACAAACATCTGTTCAGTGCGCCTAGTGGCAGCCGTGCACTCCACATAACATGCCAGCACACGCACCGGGCAGAGGAGGTGAAATGTAGCTTCCCTGGCCCTACTATGGGGTGGAAGACTAAAGCCCCCTAACTGAATAGCCCTTGATCTGAACGAGCAAAGGAGGGGTTCGGTCTGAGTGTCGCCCCGCTACGGTCACACCGGATCACTAAGCAACTTGGGTACACCGACAGAGCGGTCAGCTCGGACACTCTCTTGGCCGACGTTAAGGCTGTCTTCCATGACAGTACTTTCAGGGAGGAGAGCTTCAGAGGCTCAAATGGTTCTGTGACCAGAGCCTCGAACACCAATGGCAGATCCCATTGTGGGGTGGAGACATGCACTACTGGGTGCTGCCTCCTGACCCCCTGTAAAAACGTGACATAAGCGGCAAATCCCTCATGGCAGGACGAGGTGGCTGCTGCATACACTTTAATTGTGGAATGAGCAAGCCCAACGTACACAACAGGGGCTCTAGGCTCCCCTCTTCACACCATCGCTGGAATCCCAACCACTTTGGCCTTGTCAGACAGTCCCCCCTGTCTCAGCCTGTCCGTCTCAGGAGCCAAGCCTGGAGAGGTTGGCACAGAGTGGGTAACGCCCCGATTGCACCTGCCTCCTGAGACATCGCCCCCCAGAACTGAGAAATCGCCCAGGGCTGGCCCACCATCATCTGTGTCACCACTGCGAACCACGGCGCCAGGCGGCGATCTGGGGCCACTAGGATGACTGACAGACGCTCTCCTCTCACCCTCTCCAGGAGAGGGAGAATGAGGCGTACCGGTGGAAAGGCGTAGAGCAGCTTTCTTGGCCATGGCTCGTGTGCAAACGATTGTCCCGCAGAGCCCTGGAAAACCACAGGGTACAGGCAGTTGTGCCGGCTGGCGAACAGGTCCACCTCCGCTCTCCCGAACTGGGCCCAGATCTGCTTCACCACCTCCGGCTGAAGCACCCACTCGCCTGGCAGGGGCCCACCTCTTGACATGAGGTCGGCCCCCTTGTTCTCCAGTGCCGGGATGTGGAGGGCTCTCAGAGACAACACAATCTCTGAAGCCCACAACCACAGGTTCTCTGCTGTGATCAACAAGGTGGCGGAGCGGACTCCGCCCTGCCTGTTGATGTAGTGGTGCTGTGGTGCTGTTGTCGCTCCTCACCAGCACATGTTTGCCCTGTATTAAGGGTTTGAAATGCTGGAGGACTAACACCACTGCCCACAGCTGTAGAAGGTTGCTGTGCCGTGTCTCTGTCAGAGACCAGCGACTCCCTATAGCTCTCCCTAGGCAGGTCCCCCCCCCAACCTATCACGGATGTGTCTGTGAACACCGTGACATAGGAGGTTACCCGCCCCAGTGGACCTGTTTTCCCAGGGTAGCCGTGCTCTGGCTGCTAACATGTTTTATGCTGTCTACACTGCTAAACAGACATGACAATTCAGTACCACAGCAGAACTGGATAGGGTCATGCACAATAACACTGACTACGAGAAACTTTTCTACCCGCAACTTTTCTTCACTGATGCCGCTGACACCTGCCATCTCGCTCTCTGGCACCACCCAACGACCAGAGGCTTCTATACCAGTGCAGCGACCCATTTCTGTTATAACCAACATCCACAGAAGGTTGATGACTCAGGTTAAAAACTGAAAATCCAAAAGCATATGTTTCAATGTATCGAATGTAACAGTGATTCCACATACTCCACGGTCTATCACAAACAATCAGAGTGATAGTACATCAAACACACTTAAACTGGCTCTATTAAATGTCAGGTCTTTAGCAGGTAAATCGTTTGTAATCAATGATTTTATCACCAAGCATAATCTGGATTTTAGCATTTTTAACAAAAACTTGGTTAGACCAAAACAACAGCAGAGCTGTTCTTATAGCATCAACCCCTCCCAACTTTAGTTCTATGAGTCAGGCAAGACTGCGTAAGAAAGGGGGTGGAGTAGTATTTAGTTGAATGATTTATTTCAATGCAAGCAGACTATGTTTGGAAACTTTGCTTCTTTTGAATATGTGGCCCTTCAGCTGAAATGCTCCTCTCGAGCTCTTTTCCTAAACATCTATAGACCACCCACATACTGTGCAAGCTTTTTTGATGATTTTACCAAATTGTTGTCTATAGTGTGTATTGACTTTGACCGTCTAGTAGGGGTGTAACAGTATCCGTATTCGTCCCGTACCGTCACGGTTCGGCACATGCAGTCACACGATGAATATGCCTTTTTTTTACGAATGGGAAAAAAGTCTGTCATTCAGGGCAGTATCCACTTCACTATTTATAAGCCAGGGGGCGGTATTGCACCTAAAAGCTGTTTGCCAGCCGCCCTTAAACAACAAATGAAGAACAAGAAGAAACACAACAACAAAACGAACAAAGTACAAGAAGAAGAAAAGTTAGTATGGCGATTTCAGATAACACACAGGAGCTAGAACACACCTGCTTCTTTTAAATCAGTTGTTTGGGAACATTTCGGGTTCCCTGTGGACTACACTAACGATGAAGTGTGCGAGTGGTGGATCGGACGAGGACGGTGTGTCGGCGTTGTTCGATAGCGATGCGGTATGCTAATTGAACACACGCTAAATCCAACCTGATCTCACCAGAATGCGTGACTCCACCACGACTCCTTAACACCGCATTGCGTGGTGGAGTCACGCATTCTGCTACATTTACGTGTCGGCACCACGCAAAAAACCCCAATGTAAAGTGAATGAGGCACACACGCATATCTACAACGTACCGCAGTGAGCTTTTATTATATAAAACGTTTTTAAAATCTACTATATAGCTTGTAGTAACTCACGGGAGGCTTCTTTTATTTTATTTGTATTCATAATAATTTGAATTTTTCGTCAGAATGTAAAAATTACATTAGTTACGAATTTTTGTTCTTAAAAAACAGTGCATTGTGTGTAATACAACTGTGATTTTTATTAAATTAGTTAGTTTTTAAGGAAGGCCAGAGCTTCAGCTGTGTCAAATAGATTGTTCCCTTTAGTTAACGTTATTTAAAAGATAATGATCATGTCCCCTTTATTGTATTACGAGCGTCCATTCCCATTGGATAACGGAGAATTTTACACCCGGAAGTAAGTATTCTCCTTACTGTCGATTGATTTTACAGTGATATCTGAACTACTCATCAACTCAAAAACACCAAATTATCCTTGTTAATTACACACCATTGATTGGTTTAAATTGTGTACAATGTTTTTGTATTTTTCCCCTTCGATTCGGAGAAACGAATATTTTTTCGGAGTTTTTGGATGGCAGAAGACACTACACTACCCAGAATCCTCAGCTATCGTTTGGGACTACACCATGTGCGCTTGACAAACCCTGGCTTAAGTCGAATAGTCCATTTAGCTTAGGAACCTTCCTAAAGGAGTGAAATGACCCGGAAGTCCCTCAGTGGAAGCCATGATAAGGGCCGTTCGAATTCTCTAGAATGATGAGAATGATAGGAAAGGAGGTTTCAAACTTCCTTTATAACCTCCTTTAGCTTAGGAACCACTGGACCTCCCTAACCGGCAGGAGAAGCGAAAATGCTGCCCCACAATGCCTTGCAGCTGCAGCATTTGCCGTCACTCAACAGTCGGCCGTTCACGGAAAAAAACGATTATGACGGAGAAATGATATCATGAAAGTTACGGTGCTTATTAAACTTTTTAAAACATAGGTGGTAAGTTGCCAAAGTGCTTTGTTTTGAACGTTCATCAGTATTATAATCAAAGAGATAAATATGAACGTTAGTTTTTACTGAAATGATCAAATAAAGTCAACATTTCAGTCTTCACTGAGCTGTGTGGGGTTTGTTCAACTTTTAAAAGATGTTTGAATGGTGATATACACAGTGATAGATGTTAAGGACTAACGTTTATAATAAATACATCTGTATTGATTTTAAGATATTTAGTTCCTACAATCATATGAACTGGAGAGGGTGACGAGCATAAGTTTCACTTTCCTTTTTTATTTCAATTCCAACTTTGGTCCTGAAGAATATGTTTCTCTGTTGTCCACGTTCATAAAGCCTAAAGCAGAGCACGGTGCAGAGTCTCTAGATGAGTTTACAGTAGTCCCTCGTTCTTATTAAACATCCATGTTGTAGTCCGCTGTATAGAAAACTGTGGTTTCCATAGTTTCCCCACAGCAGCAGACGCACACAATGACGTCCGCTGGCGCATCATAAACACGTCGGATAGTGAAAGTGCATTCGGATTCTCTAAAGTACCGCAGTCTCTTCTCCTAAGTCCTTTTTAATTCTCCTATCCACTATCCCTTAACCCCGTGACGTTTCACTCAGAGGTCAAGGAATAGACGATAGGGTTAGAACTTAGGAGCTGATTTTTAAACTATCCGACTGCAGCCCCTGTGATCAGTCCTCAAGCTCTGTGATTGGATGTTGGAGTGGCAGTGCGCGAAGTTTACACAAGTGTCAAAAAGCACCTTGAAATGGAATGAAACCCATCGACGGCACACTATTCAAAACAGGAATCGAACGTGTCCTATCCCCCCCCCCCCCCTTTAGGTCGCAGGCTCCTCCAACAGTGCAACACAATAAAACAGATACACAGAAAAAAAAATAGTGAAATAGTGCAATAAGATAAAATAAAAAAAGATTCCAATCACTTGTATATAGACATATACAAGTGATTGGAATCACTTGTATATATCATATTTAACCAGATAAAAGCATTGAGATACAATCTCATTTCCAATGCTGACCTGGCCAAGAAGGCAGCAACGTTACACATAACACACACATATAAAAGACAACATAACTAAGAAAACAAAAGACAAAAAAGCAGGCACTACATTGTGAATATGATATATTAGATAAATAATTTCTATGTAGCAGCCAGATGAATGTTATGGATGTTGTTTCTAAGTTCAGGTGTTTAATAGTCTTATGGCCTGTGGGATGAAGCTGTCCCTGAGTCTGGTGGTTTTAGTCCGGATGCTGTGGTACCGCCTGCCTGACGGCAGCAGACAGAACAGTTTGGGGCTGGGGTGATGGGGGTCTTTTATAGTCCTGAGGGCTTTCTTTAAGGTTAACGTGGTGTTTTTACTCCACTACATTTATTTTAGTTACTTTACAGATTTGGATTAATTATGTGAAATATAAACAACCCTTAAATCAGACTTTAGTTACACCTGAGTAAAAAGGTGATTGTCAAGTGCCAACAATCAGGAGAGATATTTGATAGTTGGTGCTTGAGAAGACTACATATTTATCTGCAGATCCGTATAAAGCATATTCATTACTCGTTATTCTCTAATCGTTCATTAAAGACTGTATATAATTGATATTTTGCACATCCCTTTCAAGATTTCAAGATTTCAAAGGTTTATTGACATATCATATACACAACTACGGTGTAGTTATGCAATGAATGCAAAACTTGGGTCACAGGTTCCTCAACAGTGCATTACAAGACATCTATCAATATGTGTGTACCTCCAATATTAAACTGTCATATTCTGCACATTTCTTATACTATCTACATACATCTTATAAGAGTATAATAAATAGGTATAATATCGGTTAAAATAAGTGCTTCAACATAGTTAACATTGCAGGAAAGTTGATTGTCAAGGTCCAAAACAAACCATGCAATATATTAGATGTTAAGTACTTTGTCAGGCTTAATATGTATCTGTGGATAGATACCCCCAAAGCTTTTTTCTTATTTAAAAGAAGACCTTAACTTCAAGTATTCTTTAATTTTTAAATAAAGCCTTATTAGTTTGTCTGTTTTGCACATCCTCCTTTCAGGCACTAAACTGTTTTATTGTAGATATTATTTACAGTATCTTCTTGATATTTTCTATTCTATATTTATATCATTGACCTTCTACTTTCCCACTATGTTGTATGTACTCTTAATATTTAAATGTTTTCATCAAATATAACACATTCAAAAGTGCTTTACAAAAATGAAAGACATTAAGAAAAAGGCATTTTAAACAGTCATTAAAAAGCAACATAATCTACCTACATTGCAATTACTCCAAACGTGTAATAACGTGCTTTAACCAGTAGGAGGTGCGGGTTAAAAAGGTGTCAAATTTACAGTGTTAACAAAATAAAATATACTGCTGTTTCTGGTTTAGTTTACGACGGATATATTTTGTTATTGTTTTGATATTTGTAACACAAAAGCGATGGAAAAACCTCACAGCAACACAGAAAAGATGGTCTTAACATGACCCAGCAGTCTAAAAAACAATAATATCAAAACAGATTATTACTACTAACTTTATTGTGAAATTAAAACAGAACGGTAAAAGAATAGTCTATTCTGATGCCCGATCTCTGTAGATAAATAAATAACTACGATAGATGTGTAATATTTAATGCAGCCAAACCATTTATTACAATGCATTCATGTGATGACTTTCAAAGAGTAAAGCAAGCACTGCTGAATAAAGTATGATTTTATCTTTTAAGAAACGTTTTTTTTTCATATGGAATGCAGTTGGAGGTCAACCAATCACAGAGCTTGAGGACTGATCACGGGGTTTGTCAAGCTAAGCACATGGTGTAGTCCCAAACGATAGCTGAGGATTCTGGGTAGTGTAGTGTCTTCTGCCATCCAAAAACTCCGAAAAAATATTCGTTTCTCCGAATCGAATGGGAAAAATACAAAAGCATTGTACACAATTTAAACCAATCAATGGTGTGTAATTAACAAGGATAATTTGGTGTGTTTGAGTTAATGAGTAGTTCAGATATGACTGTAAAATCAATCGACAGTTAAGGAGAATACTTACTTCCGGGTGTAAAATTCTCCGTTATCCAATGGGAATGGACGCTCGTAATACAATAAAGGGGACATGATCATTATCTTTTAAATAACGTTAACTAAAGGGAACAATCTATTTGACACAGCTGAAGCTCTGGCCTTCCTTAAAAACGAACTAATTTAATAAAAATCACAGTTGTATTACACACAATGCACTGTTTTTTGAGAACAAAAATTCGTAACTAATGTAATTTTTACATTCTGACGAAAAATAAAAATTATTATGAATACAAATAAAATAAAAGAAGCCTCCCGTGAGTTACTACAAGCTACTGTATAAAGTCGATTTTAAAAACGTTTTATAGAATAAAAGCTCACTGCGGGACGTTGTAGAAATGTGTGTGTGCACCACGACAAAAGAACCTCATTCACTTTACATTGGGGTTGTTTGCGTGGTGCCGACACGTAAATGTAGCAGAGTGCGTGACTCCACCACGCAATGCGGTGTTAAGGAGTCGTGGTGGAGTCACGCATTCTGGTGAGATCAGGTTGGCTAAATCATATCAGAAGGCATCATCCAGATTTGCCAATCACCGGAGCCCGACAAAAGACAACAGCAGTTCAACAGCTTATCCCCGCTGTTTTTAATAAACCAATAAACATGAAAAAAGTGACACCAAAATAAATAACGGAAGCTATTGGCATATGTTTTTCAACGACTATGCGCTCTTGAAACACTTTCTTATTATTTATAAAATATCTCCATGGAGAAAAACCATGACCGTGAGAACAGAAAAAACTGAATGCAGAAAAGCTGAACGCAGGTGGAGAAAAACAAATCTCCAGGTTCACTTGGAAATATATAATCAGAAAATAAAAAAGGCACGACAATCGTTCTTCTCTCACATCATTACCAAAAATAAAAACAACTCACGTGCCTTGTTTGCTACCGTCAACAGACTAACAAACCCCCCAGTGTCGGTAGCTTCTCAATTTCTATTCACCAGGGCCTGCAATGATTTTGCCTCCTTCTTCTCTGACAAAATCATGAAAATTAGATAAGCAGTCAGTTCCTCTGTATCAGGTACAGCACATGTGTTGTCCCTGTGTCCACCTAAAGTCAATTCAGATATCATGACACAATTCCGTCTAATAAATGCTAACGACCTGGAAGACATTATTCAACATCTGAAATCCTCCTCCTGTAGCCTCGATATTATCCCGACATGATTTTTTTTCAAAACTGTTTTTCATTGCTTGGCCTCAAATATACTACACATAGTAAACAAGTCTCTTCAATCGGGTGTATTTCCACAGGCCCTGAAAACTGCAGTAATTAAACCGCTTCTAAAAAAGCATAACCTAGACGCAACCGTAATGAATTATTACAGGCCAATATCAAACCTTCCCTTTTTAAGCAAATTGATTGAAAAAGTTGTTTTTCAACAGTTGAGTAATTTCATGTTTATAACTGACGGGTTTGATGTGTTTCAGTCGGTCTTTAGACCAATCCACAGCACTGAGACTTCTCTTGTAAAGGTCTTAAATGACATCCATTTGAACACAGACAGTGGCAGAATATCAGTGTTGGTACTATTAGATCTCAGCGCTGCCTTTGATACTGTTGCCCACAACATATTGCTAGACCGTCTAGAAAACTGGGTGGGAGTTTCAGCAACAGCTCTAAATTGGTTTAGTTCCTACTTAAAGGACAGCACAAACTTTGTCTCAATAGGCAATTACAAATCAACCATGACAAATATGTCATGCAGGGTTCCTCAAGGCTCCATCTTAGGACCTTTGCTTTTTAATATCTATACGCTAACACTGGCTCAAATTATTAAAAACAGCGATCTAAGCCATCATATCTATGCAGACGACACCCACATTTATTTTAAAATTACACTGGGAGACTACTCTCCAATAAGAACACTGAGCAAGTGCATTGAGCACATCAATGACTGGATGACTCAGAACTTTCACCAATTGAACAAACAAAAAACTGAGATCATTGTTTTTGGAGCAAAGAAGGACCGATTAAAAGTAATCGCAGAGCTTCAGTCGGCAGACTACAAAGTAACTCATAAAGCTAGAAATCTAGGTGTAGTGATGGACTCAGACCTGCATTTTAACAGTCTACAACAGTTATTAGGTATGCATACTATCACCTGAAGAACATATCTAGGATTAAAAAACGAATGTCGCAACAGGATTTAGAAAAACGTGTCCATGCTTTCATCTTCAGTAGACTCGACTACTGCAATAGTGTATTGACAGGGCTCACTAAAGAATCCACCAGAAAGCTGCAGCTGATTCAGAACGCTGCTGTTCGAGTCCTCTCAAACACTAAAAGAGTGGCTCACATCAGTCCGGTTCTGAAGTCATTACACTGGCTTCCAGTTGGCCAAATAATTGATTTAAAAATACTATTGCTAGTTTTTAAATCACTAAATGGCTTAGGACCGAGGTATATAAACAATGTCCTGCATAACTATGAACCATCCAGGAGTCTCAGGTCCTCTGGGTCGGATCTGCTCTCTGTTCCAAGAATAAGAACTAAACATGAAAAGCAGCGTTTAGCTATTATACTCCGACAATCTGGAACATGCAAAAACCAAGGCCCAAGCTGCGGCCAAATTAAATGATGCAATGGTTCATGTAAATCAATGGCTTACTGACTCACAGCTATATTTGAATGTTAAGAAGACAGTCTGTATGTTTTTTAGCAAGACCAACACTGTATCACACGGTGAACCCAAGGTCTATGTGTCTAGGGAGGTCATTCAAACAGTTACACATCAAAGTTTGGTGTCCCAACCCGTATACATTCAGACCAAGGCCGGAACTTTGAGAGCATTATTATTCAACAACTTTGCAGCCTCTATAACATTGAAAAATCGCGCACTACTCCCTACCATCCGGCAGGCAATGGTCAATGTGAACGGTTCAACCGAACCCTTCACAACTTGCTGCGTACTCTGCCTGTGTCTCGGAAACGGGATTGGAACTCCTGCTTGCCACAACTACTGTATTCGTACAACACTACTCCCCATCAGTCAACTGGTGAATCTCCATTCTTGTTGATGTTTGGACAAGAGCCCAGGCTCCCAGTTGATTTTCTGTTGGGTAGAGTCCCTGATCCAGTCGGTGGTCCTGTCCATGAGTGGATTCAGGAGCATCAGGTAAAATTGCAAATTGCCTTTGAAGGAGCTCAAGACAGGTTAAAAACTGCAGCAGAGCGCAGAAAAAGGTGCCATGACCAGCATGTCAAAGATGTCCCATTGAACGAAGGCCAGTTAGTTTGGTTGCGAGATTGTGGTGCAAGAGGGCGCCATAAGATCAGGGATATTTGGAGTTCTGTCAGGTATATAGTGGTGAAAGCACCAAACGGCGGTTCGGTGTACACGATTGCACCTGCAAACGACCTGACCAAAATCAAACGGGTCCACCGCACTTTGTTGAAAGCTGTGATTGGCACACACTCTCCAGATGATGTCCCTGTCCCTCTCTCAATTCCTCCTGACTCACCACAGTCAGATGATGAGCGTTCCTTTGATGGTGACCTGTGGGTTTCAAGAAATGAAGCTTCGAATCGTCCTTTTACCAGATCAGCTGTCGTGACCCAAGAAACCCCTTGGTGGCTGCCTCCACCATCGGACGAAGCCTCCATTGAGGCCGGTCTTTCGGTAGCTCTCGCTGCCATGCCAGAATTGCCTTCCCCTCGCTTGGCTATCCCTCCATCCACTTGTCCTGATTTTAGCGCAGTGACCTTGCGACGGACACCACGGTTAACCGCTGGGCAGCATTCTAATGTCCATCATCTCCCTAGAGCGTTGGGAGAATTGGCGCCTGTGGCTGAAAACTCTCCTGGTCTGGTGTCTAACTCTGTGTCCGTCATCTTTAGACCTTGGGCCTAGGTTAGCTAACCTGGGCTTGATATGTACATCGTCGGGGCGACGATGAAAATGGGGGGGTAGATTGTAGCAGGATGAGAGTCCTAATCCCTTGTAAAGCCTATTCTCCTCGTTTGGCTCTTGTGAGCGTGTCGCCACCAGGGGGCACCCTATAAAGGGGCAGAGGTTTCTAGCTGGCTGTCTCTTGTTTGTTGGTACACAGACCCGCCCCACTTGCGTGTTTGCCGTGTTTGCTTCCGCCACCGGTGCAGGTATGTTGCAGTGGCATTGCTTGCTTCAGGAAAGGTTCTGCAATTTACCAGCGTACTTATCCCAGCGTACTTATCCCTGTTTTACCTCACCTAGTGGAGGATCCTCCGGGTGCAGCCTGTCAACGCAGCCATAAAAAGCATGAAGCTCTCCCCTCTCTGCGTTATCGATAGGAAAGCCTGATCGGTATGTGCGCTGTACGGCAATCTATTTGGTCAATCCACCTCATTACTTTTATTGATATTAATGCTGTATTTGTATTTATTCATAAACCTAGGACCAATCCAATGGTTAAGGGACATCTGCTGTTTTGCTTCCCCGGAGAATGTATGTTTATCGGCAGTAACGTCACAACTGCTGTCGAGCCTGCTTGGATGTTTGGGCTACCGTTGCCACATTGTGGCTCCTGATTGCTGCTTCTGGCCAACTTTGCGTCGCCTACTGCGGAGGCTCGCTCACCAGTTAAAGTGCTGCTTTAACTGCACGCCTTCCTGCTGCCTTGCTTGGGCCGACACTTGAAGTGTGGACGTCACTGAACTCTGGGGCTAACTCCCTCTATAACTTGTCCTTACTTTGGCCAACTTGATTTAAATTAGTTTGTTTATTTTATTCTAGTTTATTTTGTTTAACTGAACCTTTTCTCTTTTGATTTGTTTTATTCTTAAATGTTTATCTGCTTATGAGAACATATTTGATATTGTGTTTGTTTATTACTTTGATTTACTTATTTAGCCCCCATTAACTGTGTTCCCCTCTTGTTTCCCTACTTAGTTACTGAGAGCTGAAGGTGGTGGTGCTGGTGTCCAAGGTGGTGGTTTTCCTCTCTTCTTTTGTGTGTGATGTGAGTAGTGTTACAAATGCCATATCAATCTCATTAGTATGCAGAAAAAGTGACAGGTCGCCCCGCCCCTTTTTGGCCGGAAGTCCCGCCTTATTTGACCGGAAGTCCCGCCTTTTTATTTTTATTTTGAAAACCGGAAGTCCCGCCTCGTTCGACCGGAAGTCCCGCCTCGTTCGACCGGATGTCCCGCCCCCGCTTCCGGTTTACAAAATTAAATTAAAATTAAAAAAATGAGAAAAATAAAATGCCGTTGTTTTCAATCAATTACTATGCCTAGGATATATGTCCCGCCTCCTAACCACTTCCTGTGTGGTTAATCCTGTATACAGTATCGAATGTAACTTACAAATACTTGCAAATAACATGAAATTAATAAAAAGTAAAAGCATCTAAAAACATATATTTAAACCTCTCTGTTTTTGCAAACAGGACATGACAGGACATGAGGGGAGAGAACATATGGTGGAGGAGGGGGGAACACACACACACACACACACACACACACACACACACACACTTTCCCCGCCCCTCACCCCCTCTCCCTCTGTCTAAATAAAAAGCCAGCGTCACTCTTAAATATTTTTCAAGTCGAGAGAAAATGGCCAAGAGACGTTTTGATAGGAATTTAATCAGCGAGACACCGGTGACAACTTACAGCCATCCGTTGGGTGCTCCAATCAAGAAACGAATGCAGTTTGTATGCCGGGTTCAGACGCCTACAGCCGAAGAACTTCACGAAGAATGGACTCTAAAAAATGGCGATGTTTGGGGTTATATATTCAACTATATGGCTAATGAACTACATTTCTACAATCTGAAGAATGGAGAAACGTATGGACCTCGTAGTGTTAAAGCGACACTGACCTCAACAGATTGGGCTGTGTTAACTCTGGTGTCTTCCCGAGATCTACACGCAACCATTGCATCGGAAGAAGTAGTGCATCAGGAAACCATCGTGGAACCAGAGGTGTACAAGATATTTGCAAAGAAAAGCAAAGAAACACAAACAGCATGCGAGATTAAAGAAGAGTTTGCATCGTTACCCCTCAATGTGAAGGAAGAAGAAGGAGATATTCCCACACAGCCAGAAGTAGTGCTGCGTACCGGTACGCCGAACCGGTACTGGACTTGTAAAAAGTTTCGGTACAAGTCCGGTTAAAACCGGAACGTCGGGAACCGGTACTTGGACTCGCAAAAAAACTAGCACTTACGTATATTCTGGTGTCTGTGGTTATTTAAACATTCCCTGATGAACGTTATTCAGTGTGAATAAATGAGTGCTAATCCCAGTGTGCTCAATGTACAACATCACATGTCATTTCACCTTCGATTCACGGTTTGAAGATGTAGAATTTCGCCACATGCTAATGCTAACCGGAAATGAAGAATTTTCAGAATAAAAGTATTAAGTTAATAGTGTGAACTTCCGGTTTTTTCAGAATAAAAATGATTTAAATTAGTGTATTTAATTCAAAATTACGCCATATCAACATTGATTTTAATTTCTAACAGTATGTATGTACATCACTATGTATGTAGTATGTACTGTATAATGTACACATTGTAGAAAATACATGGTGCACAGACAGTACAGTACACTCTGACTGTACAGTCACTACAGCCTATACTGTATAGTAGGTGTGTAACAGTGTAATGCGTATAGTCTACTCTACACTCTACCTTTCAGCAACGCTTTAGGGATTTAGGCTCAGTCAGCTCAGGGACTGTTTGGTTACTTTAGTTTGGTAAATGAAATACATGTTTGAACTTTGTAGTAGTTCACTGTAGTTGCTGTCATAAGTCATTTGTAGACTAAGTGGCACATTTGTACTTTGTAGAGAAATGTAGACACAAGTTGGAAGGGAGCACAATAAACCTGATGAGTGAATTTGAGTTGATTATGAGTTAATTTTCAATTGATAATTAGCTCACAATAAGTTCACTTTAGTTACTCACACAACTTGACACAAGCCATGGGTTCAGGTCCGGACTTATAAGTCCGGACCTGAACCTGAACCTCTGGACTTGAGTCCGGACCTGAACCTGAATGTGAGTCCAGGTACGCAGCACTAGCCAGAAGGGAGAAGAGTCCTGACAGGCACCGTCTGGGAAACTAAAAGCGGACCCTCTGGGCGTTGGTATTACCGCTCAAGCCGTTTGGTGACGTTGTGTAAGGACCCCTCTGATGATTTTGTTTTGGAGTATTTTAATTCTACCTGCGGGGTATTTCAAACGTCCTTGAGGGTGCCTCTGACTGCATGGCTGGAAATGATTGAAGGAAAAGCTACAAAGCTTAAAGAACTTTTTAAACAGAGTCAGACATCGATGGACATTATACTGGTGAAAAAGACCCTCACGTTTGCAGAGGACTCCGCCCCCCAGTCAACATAACAAGTCCCACCCACCTCAGCAGATCATTTAAAAAGTAAGGACCTCGCAAGGACATTTTTAGAGAGCAGCAACCATGGATCTGAGAAAAACCAAGTCTCTCCCCACGATATGCAGCCTGGATCAAACGCCTACAGGACCGCCATCCTCACCAACATTTTGGACACCAGATCTGGACAGCGCTATGGCTGACATTGATATCACGGGGTGGCTGGATATGCCTCAACCTCCATGTGAATTACACACAAATCTGCAGAGTGTCACTAATATATATATATATATATATATATATATATTCTTTATTTAACAGGTAAAAAAAAACCTCATTGAGATTAAAATCTCTTTTCCAAGAGTGACCTGGCCAAGAAGGGCAGCATGTACAAAGTTACAACATATAAAACACAGACATGAAAGGCAGACAAATACAGCTGTAAAACACAAATAAAATGGCACATTAGCCAGTCAATATAAAACCTTTATTTAACCAGATTGGTCCCATTGAGATCATAGATATCTTTTTCAAGGGAGACCTGCAGAAATATGCAAAGTAAAACAAACTATTAAAATCATTCAAAAACTGGCAACATTTTTAAAACGATTTCAAGATATACGAGCACTCACATCGACCAAAACTAAAAAAGTGTTACACAGTGACTGACATTCTGTACGGGAGTTCACACCCCAGCTGCTGTAGGGAGTTGAAATATGTTATGGCTCTCGGGGGATGGTGGTTAAGAGACAGATTCTTAGTTTTTGGACTGCCTCAGGGGGTTAACGACATCTACTAAAAACAAAGTACTTCATTATCTACTTTTTTCAGCTTTTATACACAAAAGTGCAGGGAAGGTAGGCAGATTTAGAACACTATCTATGAGATAGTGTTAGTGTTCCCTGCCCTTATCCATTTATTTTTTCTTTATTCAGCAATCGGCAATTGTGTCACCTTGTTTTTCTTGTTAATTAGGAAAGTGCTTGCTTAAATGTATGTATTTTAAGTGCATATTATAGAACAGGTATAGGGCAATATCAAAATTAGCCCAAACTTTTTTTTTATTCACAATGTTTACTGATAATCATCAAAATATATTTAGAACACTATCTGTGCGATAGTGTTAGTGTTCCCTGCCCTTATCCATTTATTTTTCTTTATTCAGCAATCGGCAATTGTGTCACCTTGTTTTTCTTGTTAATTAGGAAAGTGCTTGCTTAAATGTTTGTATTTTAAGTGCATATTATAGAACAGGTATAGGGCAATATCAAAATTAGCCCAAACTTTTTTTATTCACAATGTTTACTGATAATCATCAAAATATGCAGGGGGTCCAATTCTTAACTTTTCCCTAAAACATTCTAGAATTTCTTTATCTAACACAAAAAAACATGAATTTTAAAAACATTTGACAACAATAGATACGTTGTTCCTGTTTTTATTACGATTATCAGATACAAAATGATAAGTATAAATAAATCTATGCTTTCAAATGCATTATTCAGAGATATTAGGCCTGTCAAATCAAAACTGGAGCATGTGAATAAGAGAGAGCAGAGTCCTAACCAGCTGATCCAAACCAAACTCTGAGCAGCCGGCGGCTGAGACGGAGCCAACCAGCATGCGGACCAAACTGCTGCTAAGAACTCATGTTTAAACGAAATAGCAAGCAATGAATTCAAAGTGTGTATTTACTACACTAAGAGGAAAAGGAGATTTATCTGAGTTCTGTTGTGAGAGATTCGTGAGTAGAGAAGCGGCATCAGGTTTACAATCCCTCCTGCTAGGACGAAAACACAACTGCAGGTAAATGTGATGATGATGTGTGACAGGTTGAATGCAGCACAATAATCATTTTATTTTCTGAAGTCTTTGGTATCGTAATCGTTTAACCAACATTGTAGTTCAAAATAAAATTTGAATAATCACCCTGTGCTCCAACCAAACAAAAGAGAATACAAAATACACTCATGTAATAACAAAAAATAAGTTAATTTGTCATTTTAAAGCAAATAAGACAAACTCTACGAATACAGACTTTACATTTTCCAACATCGACATAATACAATTGAAATGTAACCATTTAACATATAAAATCGCTCATGTTTTCATCAAGGGTATCTACAGCATTACTATACTTTAGAGAAGATTGGTACAGTATATGATGATGTACATTATATATATATATATATAAAGCTTATGTGGGATACACAAATAAATATCACCCAATGGATGTTATCTACATCTCATCACATTTTAACTCCTCAGAGTGATTGTGTCTTGATATTTGTCTATATTGATGTTAAACATGGAGCTGCTGTGATGCAAGTCAAATTTGATCTGACCATTAAAGTATTATCGTATTATCGTATCGTATTTCTGCAGGAGATCCACACATAGACAACTCAACATCACAAAGAGGTCAAAAACTTCACAACAGCCCTTTCAATTGGGACAAAATGTATCGACAGTCATTTAAAAATGACCCCTCTCACAACTAAGAAGAAGTTAAGAAAATGGACACTGAAAATATAGCTAGGTAAAATGCCAAGTGGGTACAGCTCATTACAAATGTTAATCTTGGGTTTGCTTTCACTCGATGAAGCTCAGTGCAAGTTCTTTCATGAAGTGCAGGGTCTTTCATGAAGACTTTCACCTTTCCTAGTCGGATTCTCGTCCCCCTAAATCTATCACAGCACGATGGAGTCTAATCGCCAAAGTTTAATATATATTGCCCTTTGTATACACAGCAATAAATATGTTTATCGCACTAAACAAACTTCAACTGTCAATCATTCCAAACACTCTTTAAACCGAGGAGGAGGGGCACACTTAAAATATTGTAACGCAATTTAATCACATTACAAAGTTTGACCCAAAGTTGCTCCCACGCGGATGTTCCCCATGAATTGAATGGTTTTGGAAGAGCAAAGGTGGCAGATAAATTGGCAAGAGCTACAGGTATTGCACATATAGTGTTCGCAATATGATAGCAGAAGAGATAATATGCATATTAGACTGACACAGTGAGTGAAAAGAGGAAGAAAAAGGTTTGATTAGCAGCATTATATTTGTTATTCAGACAACATTTTAGAGGGTTTAATTCCAAATTATGCAAGTTAACTGATGATGGCAGGAAATAGTTCAAATGAATTTTTTTCCCGCTTTTTTCCTTATATATTACACCTAAATATGGAAAGGTTATATGTTGTATGTTGTCTCTGAAATACCGAATTTGTTATACCAATTAAAAGAAAAAAGTCCTATCATATAGACTCTTCCTTCCATAAAATATTTGGCAACATTTGCAAAATATTTGGAAACATTCTGAATCATTCGGTACAGCTTTGTATGTGGTTTCACTTACATTCATTCGGTACAGCTTTGTATGTGGTTTCACTTACATTTTCTCTTAACATGGTCTTCAATATTTGAAAGTCAACTACAAGGCAAACATGCCCATTTAAAGACAAATAAAATAAAATGGGAAACTACTATGCAAAACACTCTGTATATATTGATCAGAATGTAGTCATTCGATTGTAGATGTAATGCATCTTTGCGTCGAAAACAGCATACACGTGAATATTTTGACTGAAGTGAAAAAACTCCATCAGGATATATCCAGTAATATGGGGAATTCTGAGCTGGAGACGGTCCTGGGGATGCTACAATCAGTATAACTATTGATTTTGTGTGTGAAAAAATAAAAAAAGTGTTTTTTACATCTAAAAACTGTTGTCATCATTATAGCAAGGGGAGCGTGTCTGATACATGTGTATTACAGTCCTTCTTGTTGTGTTTTTCAGTGTTTTCTGTGTGTCTGTACACACAAAGCACACTTCATTATCTACTTTTCAGCTTTTTTAAAAAGAAAAGTGTATCTTTCGGTAACTTTCTCAGAGAATTTAAGCATAAATCTGTCAAATGTTCAAAACAGCCTTGTTTCACTGAAATACCCTCAAAATCACAAACTGCCGTTAAGAGTCAGATTCTTAACCAAATCTACTGAAACAGAGTACTTCATTATCTACTTTTTCAGCTTTTAAATACAAAAGTGTATCTTTCGGTAACCTTCTTGAGAGAATTAAGCATAAATCTGTCAAAGATTCTTAACGAAATCTACTGACACAAAGTATTTCATTATCTACTTTTCAGCTTTTATACACAAAGTGTATCTTTCAGTAACTTTACCAGAGAATTTAAGCATACATCTGTCAAATGTTCAAAACAGCCTTGTTTCACTGAAATACCCTCAAAATGACAAACTGCCATTATTACGAAATCTCCTCAAACAGAGTACTTTCTACAGATGAAGCCTTCCCACTCAACGCAATATGTCCCACCCACTCAGCAAATCATATAAAACTAAGGACGACCGTTCAAAACTAGCCATGGATCTGAGAAAAACCAAGTCTGATGTAGCCTGCCCTTATTATCACCAGGATAATGGATATGGGCTTAATGACTGGATGTTACAAAGTAGGGGAGAGGATGTTCCCGAAGAAGAGCTCTCGTCTATATCATATCCATGTAAGGTCTTTAGGACAAAAGAGGACCATGATAACATGACATATGAAGAATATCTTTCTTTAAAAGATGGTATTATAGATAACCTTTATAGAAACAGTATATCTCATACCACTCGCCAAGATCGCAAACGACAATTAGCAGAAAAGAATAGAAAAAGTAAAGAAAAACGAAGAAAAAGAAAAAACAACATGAAAAGGAGAAGAAAAATTAAAAGCAAACGCAGAATGCGAATGAAAAGAAAAGGGACCATAGGACGGAAAACTAAAAAGACAAAAAGAAGGAAGGTGAAAAGAAAAAGAAACAAAGTGAAGAAATTTAAACTAGAGGATGGTGTTGAAGAGCCATTACCGGATCATAATAATCTTATAGATCATCTCCCGCTAACCGACTGCTGCGAATGTGTTGAACAAA